>NW_026645875.1:0-283294 GCF_949987535.1 Balaenoptera acutorostrata | reverse complement strand
TTTCACTGGTTTTGAAAAGTAATTTATTTTTATAATGGGGTTTAGCTGCTTTTCACGGCTGTGTTTATGCCGCTTTACACCCCCTTGACTCACTTACAGAGAGATATCAATACATAGGTTTGAAGATTCTTACTAGTCAGATATATTCTTGTGCGGTGAATAGGGGGTGTTGAGTCCAGTTCACTGAAAAAGGAATAGGTCTTGTCTCTTACATATTGGGTTTATGGAACGGTATCGGAGCTAATTTGAAACCCTTGTTTTATGCATCACCCCACCTCACCTTTCCCGTTCAGCAGCCATAGTGTGTTTTCTAAACGTGTGACTCTGTTCTGTTTTGTAATTCAGTTCAAGTGTAGGCGGTTTTTACATTCCCTCTGTAAGTGATATCTTATGATAAGTGTCTTTTTCTGTGTGACTTATTTCACTTAGAATGGTCGTACCTAAATCCACTCATCGTGCTGCTACTAGCCTTATGACGTGGATTTCATGGCTGAGTGATATTCCATTGTACATGAGGACCACCACTTCTTTATCCATTTTTCACTTTCCTAGGATATTTAAGGTGTAATGAAGTGGGGGTTCTTGTCAACAGAGCAGCCCTAAACTTTGGGGTGCCTGTGTCTTGCTGATTTTTAGTTTTCCCAATTTATACGCCCATGAGTGGAAGTGCCCTATGCTCTCCAAGCTGTGTTTTTTAGATGTTTCAGAACACACCGTACACTTCTCCAGAGTGGCTGTTGGCAATTTACATCCCACCCATCAGAGTAGCAAGGCTCCCATTTCTCCATGGCCGGTCCTGCATTTCTGGTTTGGACACTTTTTTCCGCATGGCCCTTTTGCCCGCTGGGAAGCGAGACTTCTTTGGAGCGCTGATTGGCCTTTCCAGGTTGCTTGGTTGGCCAAAAAGGGCGTATGCGTTTTTTCCTGAATATATTCAGGAAAAAACGCATACGCCCTTTTTGGCCAAGGGCATCATTGTCCACGTTTTGCCGCTTTTCATGTGCTTTCAAGGCGATTCGAATCTACCTCCTGAAATCTGTTTCCTGCGATTCTGCCTTGCTTTCAAAGCCTCTTCGTTGCCTTCCCTTAATATATTTGTGGACGAGAGGTATCATTTAAAACTCTGCAGGTTTGTGAATTGCAGTGCCCCTGAGCTCCATTTTTCAACTCGCTTTTTTGGGAGCTGGCCGCAAAAGCGCAGGATTGCTTCAGGCCCTCTTCTGGTTCTGGGGGGCAGGCTGAGCTTGTGCTTAATTCTTCTTCCTGATGGGAAAATAGAGTGGACCTGTGCCTGTCCCAACACCTAGAGCTAGTCTCTCATTGGTTCCCCCTCTTCCGTTCATCCTCAGGACAAATTGCAACCTGTATGGAACAGGAGGTTAAAGGTGCTGATTCTCCAAGGAGGGAGATGGCTAGTAAATCGGCTGGAATGGCGAACCCGAGCAAAGGAGATGAGAAATGAGGTGCGTTTTAGAAACCTTTCCCGATCACACGGTGTACCATCTTCTGGGTTTCTCATGCCTGTTTTCGACGTAGGAAGATGCCCTTGAAGCTGGAGATTTGGGACCCATGGGATGGGTACCATGCAGTATTACTTGAAAGGGTCTGCGTTGGCTCACCCAACCTCACCGAACCTCTCAGCCCCAAGAGTGTCCACCCTTATGTCTCAATCAGCTGTGGGTCTAGATATGGTCAATCCAGGTTGCATCACAGCCCCTGAACGAATTTTGTAAGAATTTCTCTCTCTTTCACTGTCTTTGTTTCACGGGTTTTGAAAAGTAATTTATTTTTATAATGGGGTTTAGCTGCTTTTCACGGCTGTGTTTATGCCGCTTTACACCCCCTTGACTCACTTACAGAGAGATATCAATACATAGGTTTGAAGATTCTTACTAGTCAGATATATTCTTGTGCGGTGAATAGGGGGTGTTGAGTCCAGTTCACTGAAAAAGGAATAGGTCTTGTCTCTTACATATTGGGTTTATGGAACGGTATCGGAGCTAATTTGAAACCCTTGTTTTATGCATCACCCCACCTCACCTTTCCCGTTCAGCAGCCATAGTGTGTTTTCTAAACGTGTGACTCTGTTCTGTTTTGTAATTCAGTTCAAGTGTAGGCGGTTTTTACATTCCCTCTGTAAGTGATATCTTATGATAAGTGTCTTTTTCTGTGTGACTTATTTCACTTAGAATCGTCGTACCTAAATCCACTCATCGTGCTGCTACTAGCCTTATGACGTGGATTTCATGGCTGAGTGATATTCCATTGTACATGAGGACCACCACTTCTTTATCCATTTTTCACTTTCCTAGGATATTTAAGGTGTAATGAAGTGGGGGTTCTTGTCAACAGAGCAGCCCTAAACTTTGGGGTGCCTGTGTCTTGCTGATTTTTAGTTTTCCCAATTTATACGCCCATGAGTGGAAGTGCCCTATGCTCTCCAAGCTGTGTTTTTTAGATGTTTCAGAACACACCGTACACTTCTCCAGAGTGGCTGTTGGCAATTTACATCCCACCCATCAGAGTAGCAAGGCTCCCATTTCTCCATGGCCGGTCCTGCATTTCTGGTTTGGACACTTTTTTCCGCATGGCCCTTTTGCCCGCTGGGAAGCGAGACTTCTTTGGAGCGCTGATTGGCCTTTCCAGGTTGCTTGGTTGGCCAAAAAGGGCGTATGCGTTTTTTCCTGAATATATTCAGGAAAAAACGCATACGCCCTTTTTGGCCAAGGGCATCATTGTCCACGTTTTGCCGCTTTTCATGTGCTTTTAAGGCGATTCGAATCTACCTCCTGAAATCTGTTTCCTGCGATTCTGCCTTGCTTTCAAAGCCTCTTCGTTGCCTTCCCTTAATATATTTGTGGACGAGAGGTATCATTTAAAACTCTGCAGGTTTGTGAATTGCAGTGCCCCTGAGCTCCATTTTTCAACTCGCTTTTTTGGGAGCTGGCCGCAAAAGCGCAGGATTGCTTCAGGCCCTCTTCTGGTTCTGGGGGGCAGGCTGAGCTTGTGCTTAATTCTTCTTCCTGATGGGAAAATAGAGTGACCTGTGCCTGTCCCAACACCTAGAGCTAGTCTCTCATTGGTTCCCCCTCTTCCCGTTCATCCTCAGGACAAATTGCAACCTGTATGGAACAGGAGGTTAAAGGTGCTGATTCTCCAAGGAGGGAGATGGCTAGTAAATCGGCTGGAATGGCGAACCCGAGCAAAGGAGATGAGAAATGAGGTGCGTTTTAGAAACCTTTCCCGATCACACGGTGTACCATCTTCTGGGTTTCTCATGCCTGTTTTCGACGTAGGAAGATGCCCTTGAAGCTGGAGATTTGGGACCCATGGGATGGGTACCATGCAGTATTACTTGAAAGGGTCTGCGTTGGCTCACCCAACCTCACCGAACCTCTCAGCCCCAAGAGTGTCCACCCTTATGTCTCAATCAGCTGTGGGTCTAGATATGGTCAATCCAGGTTGCATCACAGCCCCTGAACGAATTTTGTAAGAATTTCTCTCTCTTTCACTGTCTTTGTTTCACGGGTTTTGAAAAGTAATTTATTTTTATAATGGGGTTTAGCTGCTTTTCACGGCTGTGTTTATGCCGCTTTACACCCCCTTGACTCACTTACAGAGAGATATCAATACATAGGTTTGAAGATTCTTACTAGTCAGATATATTCTTGTGCGGTGAATAGGGGGTGTTGAGTCCAGTTCACTGAAAAAGGAATAGGTCTTGTCTCTTACATATTGGGTTTATGGAACGGTATCGGAGCTAATTTGAAACCCTTGTTTTATGCATCACCCCACCTCACCTTTCCCGTTCAGCAGCCATAGTGTGTTTTCTAAACGTGTGACTCTGTTCTGTTTTGTAATTCAGTTCAAGTGTAGGCGGTTTTTACATTCCCTCTGTAAGTGATATCTTATGATAAGTGTCTTTTTCTGTGTGACTTATTTCACTTAGAATCGTCGTACCTAAATCCACTCATCGTGCTGCTACTAGCCTTATGACGTGGATTTCATGGCTGAGTGATATTCCATTGTACATGAGGACCACCACTTCTTTATCCATTTTTCACTTTCCTAGGATATTTAAGGTGTAATGAAGTGGGGGTTCTTGTCAACAGAGCAGCCCTAAACTTTGGGGTGCCTGTGTCTTGCTGATTTTTAGTTTTCCCAATTTATACGCCCATGAGTGGAAGTGCCCTATGCTCTCCAAGCTGTGTTTTTTAGATGTTTCAGAACACACCGTACACTTCTCCAGAGTGGCTGTTGGCAATTTACATCCCACCCATCAGAGTAGCAAGGCTCCCATTTCTCCATGGCCGGTCCTGCATTTCTGGTTTGGACACTTTTTTCCGCATGGCCCTTTTGCCCGCTGGGAAGCGAGACTTCTTTGGAGCGCTGATTGGCCTTTCCAGGTTGCTTGGTTGGCCAAAAAGGGCGTATGCGTTTTTTCCTGAATATATTCAGGAAAAAACGCATACGCCCTTTTTGGCCAAGGGCATCATTGTCCACGTTGTGCCGCTTTTCATGTGCTTTCAAGGCGATTCGAATCTACCTCCTGAAATCTGTTTCCTGCGATTCTGCCTTGCTTTCAAAGCCTCTTCGTTGCCTTCCCTTAATATATTTGTGGACGAGAGGTATCATTTAAAACTCTGCAGGTTTGTGAATTGCAGTGCCCCTGAGCTCCATTTTTCAACTCGCTTTTTTGGGAGCTGGCCGCAAAAGCGCAGGATTGCTTCAGGCCCTCTTCTGGTTCTGGGGGGCAGGCTGAGCTTGTGCTTAATTCTTCTTCCTGATGGGAAAATAGAGTGACCTGTGCCTGTCCCAACACCTAGAGCTAGTCTCTCATTGGTTCCCCCTCTTCCCGTTCATCCTCAGGACAAATTGCAACCTGTATGGAACAGGAGGTTAAAGGTGCTGATTCTCCAAGGAGGGAGATGGCTAGTAAATCGGCTGGAATGGCGAACCCGAGCAAAGGAGATGAGAAATGAGGTGCGTTTTAGAAACCTTTCCCGATCACACGGTGTACCATCTTCTGGGTTTCTCATGCCTGTTTTCGACGTAGGAAGATGCCCTTGAAGCTGGAGATTTGGGACCCATGGGATGGGTACCATGCAGTATTACTTGAAAGGGTCTGCGTTGGCTCACCCAACCTCACCGAACCTCTCAGCCCCAAGAGTGTCCACCCTTATGTCTCAATCAGCTGTGGGTCTAGATATGGTCAATCCAGGTTGCATCACAGCCCCTGAACGAATTTTGTAAGAATTTCTCTCTCTTTCACTGTCTTTGTTTCACGGGTTTTGAAAAGTAATTTATTTTTATAATGGGGTTTAGCTGCTTTTCACGGCTGTGTTTATGCCGCTTTACACCCCCTTGACTCACTTACAGAGAGATATCAATACATAGGTTTGAAGATTCTTACTAGTCAGATATATTCTTGTGCGGTGAATAGGGGGTGTTGAGTCCAGTTCACTGAAAAAGGAATAGGTCTTGTCTCTTACATATTGGGTTTATGGAACGGTATCGGAGCTAATTTGAAACCCTTGTTTTATGCATCACCCCACCTCACCTTTCCCGTTCAGCAGCCATAGTGTGTTTTCTGAACGTGTGACTCTGTTCTGTTTTGTAATTCAGTTCAAGTGTAGCGGTTTTTACATTCCCTCTCTAAGTGATATCTTATGATAAGTGTCTTTTTCTGTGTGACTTATTTCACTTAGAATCGTCGTACCTAAATCCACTCATCGTGCTGCTACTAGCCTTATGACGTGGATTTCATGGCTGAGTGATATTCCATTGTACATGAGGACCACCACTTCTTTATCCATTTTTCTCTTTCCTAGGATATTTAAGGTGTAATGAAGTGGGGGTTCTTGTCAACAGAGCAGCCCTAAACTTTGGGGTGCCTGTGTCTTGCTGATTTTTAGTTTTCCCAATTTATACGCCCATGAGTGGAAGTGCCCTATGCTCTCCAAGCTGTGTTTTTTAGATGTTTCAGAACACACCATACACTTCTCCAGAGTGGCTGTTGGCAATTTACATCCCACCCATCAGCGTAGCAAGGCTCCCATTTCTCCATGGCTGGTCCTGCATTTCTGGTTTGGACACTTTTTTCCGCATGGCCCTTTTGCCCGCTGGGAAGCGAGACTTCTTTGGAGCGCTGATTGGCCTTTCCAGGTTGCTTGGTTGGCCAAAAAGGGCGTATGCGTTTTTTCCTGAATATATTCAGGAAAAAACGCATACGCCCTTTTTGGCCAAGGGCATCATTGTCCACGTTTTGCCGCTTTTCATGTGCTTTCAAGGCGATTCGAATCTACCTCCTGAAATCTGTTTCCTGCGATTCTGCCTTGCTTTCAAAGCCTCTTCGTTGCCTTCCCTTAATATATTTGTGGACGAGAGGTATCATTTAAAACTCTGCAGGTTTGTGAATTGCAGTGCCCCTGAGCTCCATTTTTCAACTCGCTTTTTTGGGAGCTGGCCGCAAAAGCGCAGGATTGCTTCAGGCCCTCTTCTGGTTCTGGGGGGCAGGCTGAGCTTGTGCTTAATTCTTCTTCCTGATGGGAAAATAGAGTGACCTGTGCCTGTCCCAACCCCTAGAGCTAGTCTCTCATTGGTTCCCCCTCTTCCCGTTCATCCTCAGGACAAATTGCAACCTGTAGGGAACAGGAAGTTAAAGGTGCTGATTCTCCAAGGAGGGAGATGGCTAGTAAATCGGCTGGAATGGCGAACCCGAGCAAAGGAGATGAGAAATGAGGTGCATTTTAGAAACCTTTCCCGATCACACGGTGTACCATCTTCTGGGTTTCTCATGCCTGTTTTCGACGTAGGAAGATGCCCTTGAACCTGGAGATTTGGGACCCATGGGATGGGTACCATGCAGTATTACTTGAAAGGGTCTGCGTTGGCTCACCCAACCTCACCGAACCTCTCAGCCCCAAGAGTGTCCACCCTTATGTCTCAATCAGCTGTGGGTCTAGATATGGTCAATCCAGGTTGCATCACAGCCCCTGAACGAATTTTGTAAGAATTTCTCTCTCTTTCACTGCCTTTGTTTCACGGGTTTTGAAAAGTAATTTATTTTTATAATGGGGTTTAGCTGCTTTTCACGGCTGTGTTTATGCCGCTTTACACCCCCTTGACTCACTTACAGAGAGATATCAATACATAGGTTTGAAGATTCTTACTAGTCAGATATATTCTTGTGTGGTGAATAGGGGGTGTTGCGTCCAGTTCACTGAAAAAGGAATAGGTCTTGTCTCTTACATATTGGGTTTATGGAACGGTATCGGAGCTAATTTGAAACCCTTGTTTTATGCATCACCCCACCTCACCTTTCCCGTTCAGCAGCCATAGTGTGTTTTCTAAACGTGTGACTCTGTTCTGTTTTGTAATTCAGTTCAAGTGTAGCGGTTTTTACATTCCCTCTCTAAGTGATATCTTATGATAAGTGTCTTTTTCTGTGTGACTTATTTCACTTAGAATCGTCGTACCTAAATCCACTCATCGTGCTGCTACTAGCCTTATGACGTGGATTTCATGGCTGAGTGATATTCCATTGTACATGAGGACCACCACTTCTTTATCCATTTTTCTCTTTCCTAGGATATTTAAGGTGTAATGAAGTGGGGGTTCTTGTCAACAGAGCAGCCCTAAACTTTGGGGTGCCTGTGTCTTGCTGATTTTTAGTTTTCCCAATTTATACGCCCATGAGTGGAAGTGCCCTATGCTCTCCAAGCTGTGTTTTTTAGATGTTTCAGAACACACCGTACACTTCTCCAGAGTGGCTGTTGGCAATTTACATCCCACCCATCAGAGTAGCAAGGCTCCCATTTCTCCATGGCCGGTCCTGCATTTCTGGTTTGGACACTTTTTTCCGCATGGCCCTTTTGCCCGCTGGGAAGCGAGACTTCTTTGGAGCGCTGATTGGCCTTTCCAGGTTGCTTGGTTGGCCAAAAAGGGCGTATGCGTTTTTTCCTGAATATATTCAGGAAAAAACGCATACGCCCTTTTTGGCCAAGGGCATCATTGTCCACGTTGTGCCGCTTTTCATGTGCTTTCAAGGCGATTCGAATCTACCTCCTGAAATCTGTTTCCTGCGATTCTGCCTTGCTTTCAAAGCCTCTTCGTTGCCTTCCCTTAATATATTTGTGGACGAGAGGTATCATTTAAAACTCTGCAGGTTTGTGAATTGCAGTGCCCCTGAGCTCCATTTTTCAACTCGCTTTTTTGGCAGCTGGCCGCAAAAGCGCAGGATTGCTTCAGGCCCTCTTCTGGTTCTGGGGGGCAGGCTGAGCTTGTGCTTAATTCTTCTTCCTGATGGGAAAATAGAGTGACCTGTGCCTGTCCCAACACCTAGAGCTAGTCTCTCATTGGTTCCCCCTCTTCCCGTTCATCCTCAGGACAAATTGCAACCTGTATGGAACAGGAGGTTAAAGGTGCTGATTCTCCAAGGAGGGAGATGGCTAGTAAATCGGCTGGAATGGCGAACCCGAGCAAAGGAGATGAGAAATGAGGTGCGTTTTAGAAACCTTTCCCGATCACACGGTGTACCATCTTCTGGGTTTCTCATGCCTGTTTTCGACGTAGGAAGATGCCCTTGAAGCTGGAGATTTGGGACCCATGGGATGGGTACCATGCAGTATTACTTGAAAGGGTCTGCGTTGGCTCACCCAACCTCACCGAACCTCTCAGCCCCAAGAGTGTCCACCCTTATGTCTCAATCAGCTGTGGGTCTAGATATGGTCAATCCAGGTTGCATCACAGCCCCTGAACGAATTTTGTAAGAATTTCTCTCTCTTTCACTGTCTTTGTTTCACGGGTTTTGAAAAGTAATTTATTTTTATAATGGGGTTTAGCTGCTTTTCACGGCTGTGTTTATGCCGCTTTACACCCCCTTGACTCACTTACAGAGAGATATCAATACATAGGTTTGAAGATTCTTACTAGTCAGATATATTCTTGTGCGGTGAATAGGGGGTGTTGAGTCCAGTTCACTGAAAAAGGAATAGGTCTTGTCTCTTACATATTGGGTTTATGGAACGGTATCGGAGCTAATTTGAAACCCTTGTTTTATGCATCACCCCACCTCACCTTTCCCGTTCAGCAGCCATAGTGTGTTTTCTGAACGTGTGACTCTGTTCTGTTTTGTAATTCAGTTCAAGTGTAGCGGTTTTTACATTCCCTCTCTAAGTGATATCTTATGATAAGTGTCTTTTTCTGTGTGACTTATTTCACTTAGAATCGTCGTACCTAAATCCACTCATCGTGCTGCTACTAGCCTTATGACGTGGATTTCATGGCTGAGTGATATTCCATTGTACATGAGGACCACCACTTCTTTATCCATTTTTCTCTTTCCTAGGATATTTAAGGTGTAATGAAGTGGGGGTTCTTGTCAACAGAGCAGCCCTAAACTTTGGGGTGCCTGTGTCTTGCTGATTTTTAGTTTTCCCAATTTATACGCCCATGAGTGGAAGTGCCCTATGCTCTCCAAGCTGTGTTTTTTAGATGTTTCAGAACACACCGTACACTTCTCCAGAGTGGCTGTTGGCAATTTACATCCCACCCATCAGCGTAGCAAGGCTCCCATTTCTCCATGGCTGGTCCTGCATTTCTGGTTTGGACACTTTTTTCCGCATGGCCCTTTTGCCCGCTGGGAAGCGAGACTTCTTTGGAGCGCTGATTGGCCTTTCCAGGTTGCTTGGTTGGCCAAAAAGGGCGTATGCGTTTTTTCCTGAATATATTCAGGAAAAAACGCATACGCCCTTTTTGGCCAAGGGCATCATTGTCCACGTTTTGCCGCTTTTCATGTGCTTTCAAGGCGATTCGAATCTACCTCCTGAAATCTGTTTCCTGCGATTCTGCCTTGTTTCAAAGCCTCTTCGTTGCCTTCCCTTAATATATTTGTGGACGAGAGGTATCATTTAAAACTCTGCAGGTTTGTGAATTGCAGTGCCCCTGAGCTCCATTTTTCAACTCGCTTTTTTGGGAGCTGGCCGCAAAAGCGCAGGATTGCTTCAGGCCCTCTTCTGGTTCTGGGGGGCAGGCTGAGCTTGTGCTTAATTCTTCTTCCTGATGGGAAAATAGAGTGACCTGTGCCTGTCCCAACCCCTAGAGCTAGTCTCTCATTGGTTCCCCCTCTTCCCGTTCATCCTCAGGACAAATTGCAACCTGTAGGGAACAGGAGGTTAAAGGTGCTGATTCTCCAAGGAGGGAGATGGCTAGTAAATCGGCTGGAATGGCGAACCCGAGCAAAGGAGATGAGAAATGAGGTGCATTTTAGAAACCTTTCCCGATCACACGGTGTACCATCTTCTGGGTTTCTCATGCCTGTTTTCGACGTAGGAAGATGCCCTTGAACCTGGAGATTTGGGACCCATGGGATGGGTACCATGCAGTATTACTTGAAAGGGTCTGCGTTGGCTCACCCAACCTCACCGAACCTCTCAGCCCCAAGAGTGTCCACCCTTATGTCTCAATCAGCTGTGGGTCTAGATATGGTCAATCCAGGTTGCATCACAGCCCCTGAACGAATTTTGTAAGAATTTCTCTCTCTTTCACTGCCTTTGTTTCACGGGTTTTGAAAAGTAATTTATTTTTATAATGGGGTTTAGCTGCTTTTCACGGCTGTGTTTATGCCGCTTTACACCCCCTTGACTCACTTACAGAGAGATATCAATACATAGGTTTGAAGATTCTTACTAGTCAGATATATTCTTGTGTGGTGAATAGGGGGTGTTGCGTCCAGTTCACTGAAAAAGGAATAGGTCTTGTCTCTTACATATTGGGTTTATGGAACGGTATCGGAGCTAATTTGAAACCCTTGTTTTATGCATCACCCCACCTCACCTTTCCCGTTCAGCAGCCATAGTGTGTTTTCTAAACGTGTGACTCTGTTCTGTTTTGTAATTCAGTTCAAGTGTAGCGGTTTTTACATTCCCTCTCTAAGTGATATCTTATGATAAGTGTCTTTTTCTGTGTGACTTATTTCACTTAGAATCGTCGTACCTAAATCCACTCATCGTGCTGCTACTAGCCTTATGACGTGGATTTCATGGCTGAGTGATATTCCATTGTACATGAGGACCACCACTTCTTTATCCATTTTTCTCTTTCCTAGGATATTTAAGGTGTAATGAAGTGGGGGTTCTTGTCAACAGAGCAGCCGTAAACTTTGGGGTGCCTGTGTCTTGCTGATTTTTAGTTTTCCCAATTTATACGCCCATGAGTGGAAGTGCCCTATGCTCTCCAAGCTGTGTTTTTTAGATGTTTCAGAACACACCGTACACTTCTCCAGAGTGGCTGTTGGCAATTTACATCCCACCCATCAGCGTAGCAAGGCTCCCATTTCTCCATGGCCGGTCCTGCATTTCTGGTTTGGACACTTTTTTCCGCATGGCCCTTTTGCCCGCTGGGAAGCGAGACTTCTTTGGAGCGCTGATTGGCCTTTCCAGGTTGCTTGGTTGGCCAAAAAGGGCGTATGCGTTTTTTCCTGAATATATTCAGGAAAAAACGCATACGCCCTTTTTGGCCAAGGGCATCATTGTCCACGTTTTGCCGCTTTTCATGTGCTTTCAAGGCGATTCGAATCTACCTCCTGAAATCTGTTTCCTGCAATTCTGCCTTGCTTTCAAAGCCTCTTCGTTGCCTTCCCTTAATATATTTGTGGACGAGAGGTATCATTTAAAACTCTGCAGGTTTGTGAACTGCAGTGCCCCTGAGCTCCATTTTTCAACTCGCTTTTTTGGGAGCTGGCCGCAAAAGCGCAGGATTGCTTCAGGCCCTCTTCTGGTTCTGGGGGGCAGGCTGAGCTTGTGCTTAGTTCTTCTTCCTGATGGGAAAATAGAGTGACCTGTGCCTGTCCCAACACCTAGAGCTAGTCTCTCATTGGTTCCCCCTCTTCCCGTTCATCCTCAGGACAAATTGCAACCTGTACGGAACAGGAGGTTAAAGGTGCTGATTCTCCAAGGAGGGAGATGGCTAGTATATCGGCTGGAATGGCGAACCCGAGCAAAGGAGATGAGAAATGAGGTGCGTTTTAGAAACCTTTCCCGATCACACGGTGTACCATCTTCTGGGTTTCTCATGCCTGTTTTCGACGTAGGAAGATGCCCTTGAACCTGGAGATTTGGGACCCATGGGATGGGTACCATGCAGTATTACTTGAAAGGGTCTGCGTTGGCTCACCCAACCTCACCGAACCTCTCAGCCCCAAGAGTGTCCACCCTTATGTCTCAATCAGCTGTGGGTCTAGATATGGTCAATCCAGGTTGCATCACAGCCCCTGAACGAATTTTGTAAGAATTTCTCTCTCTTTCACTGCCTTTGTTTCACGGGTTTTGAAAAGTAATTTATTTTTATAATGGGGTTTAGCTGCTTTTCACGGCTGTGTTTATGCCGCTTTACACCCCCTTGACTCACTTACAGAGAGATATCAATACATAGGTTTGAAGATTCTTACTAGTCAGATATATTCTTGTGCGGTGAATAAGGGGTGTTGAGTCCAGTTCACTGAAAAAGGAATAGGTCTTGTCTCTTACATATTGGGTTTATGGAACGGTATCGGAGCTAATTTGAAACCCTTGTTTTATGCATCACCCCACCTCACCTTTCCCGTTCAGCAGCCATAGTGTGTTTTCTAAACGTGTGACTCTGTTCTGTTTTGTAATTCAGTTCAAGTGTAGCGGTTTTTACATTCCCTCTCTAAGTGATATCTTATGATAAGTGTCTTTTTCTGTGTGACTTATTTCACTTAGAATCGTCGTACCTAAATCCACTCATCGTGCTGCTACTAGCCTTATGACGTGGATTTCATGGCTGAGTGATATTCCATTGTACATGAGGACCACAACTTCTTTATCCATTTTTCGCTTTCCTAGGATACTTAAGGTGTAATGAAGTGGGGGTTCTTGTCAACAGAGCAGCCGTAAACTTTGGGGTGCCTGTGTCTTGCTGATTTTTAGTTTTCCCAATTTATACGCCCATGATTGGAAGTGCCCTATGCTCTCCAAGCTGTGTTTTTTAGATGTTTCAGAACACACCGTACACTTCTCCAGAGTGGCTGTTGGCAATTTACATCCCACCCATCAGCGTAGCAAGGCTCCCATTTCTCCATGGCCGGTCCTGCATTTCTGGTTTGGACACTTTTTTCCGCATGGCCCTTTTGCCCGCTGGGAAGCGAGACTTCTTTGGAGCGCTGATTGGCCTTTCCAGGTTGCTTGGTTGGCCAAAAAGGGCGTATGCGTTTTTTCCTGAATATATTCAGGAAAAAACGCATACGCCCTTTTTGGCCAAGGGCATCATTGTCCACGTTTTGCCGCTTTTCATGTGCTTTCAAGGCGATTCGAATCTACCTCCTGAAATCTGTTTCCTGCAATTCTGCCTTGCTTTCAAAGCCTCTTCGTTGCCTTCCCTTAATATATTTGTGGACGAGAGGTATCATTTAAAACTCTGCAGGTTTGTGAACTGCAGTGCCCCTGAGCTCCATTTTTCAACTCGCTTTTTTGGGAGCTGGCCGCAAAAGCGCAGGATTGCTTCAGGCCCTCTTCTGGTTCTGGGGGGCAGGCTGAGCTTGTGCTTAGTTCTTCTTCCTGATGGGAAAATAGAGTGACCTGTGCCTGTCCCAACACCTAGAGCTAGTCTCTCATTGGTTCCCCCTCTTCCCGTTCATCCTCAGGACAAATTGCAACCTGTACGGAACAGGAGGTTAAAGGTGCTGATTCTCCAAGGAGGGAGATGGCTAGTATATCGGCTGGAATGGCGAACCCGAGCAAAGGAGATGAGAAATGAGGTGCGTTTTAGAAACCTTTCCCGATCACACGGTGTACCATCTTCTGGGTTTCTCATGCCTGTTTTCGACGTAGGAAGATGCCCTTGAACCTGGAGATTTGGGACCCATGGGATGGGTACCATGCAGTATTACTTGAAAGGGTCTGCGTTGGCTCACCCAACCTCACCGAACCTCTCAGCCCCAAGAGTGTCCACCCTTATATCTCAATCAGCTGTGGGTCTAGATATGGTCAATCCAGGTTGCATCACAGCCCCTGAACGAATTTTGTAAGAATTTCTCTCTCTTTCACTGCCTTTGTTTCACGGGTTTTGAAAAGTAATTTATTTTTATAATGGGGTTTAGCTGCTTTTCACGGCTGTGTTTATGCCGCTTTACACCCCCTTGACTCACTTACAGAGAGATATCAATACATAGGTTTGAAGATTCTTACTAGTCAGATATATTCTTGTGCGGTGAATAGGGGGTGTTGAGTCCAGTTCACTGAAAAAGGAATAGGTCTTGTCTCTTACATATTGGGTTTATGGAACGGTATCGGAGCTAATTTGAAACCCTTGTTTTATGCATCACCCCACCTCACCTTTCCCGTTCAGCAGCCATAGTGTGTTTTCTAAACGTGTGACTCTGTTCTGTTTTGTAATTCAGTTCAAGTGTAGCGGTTTTTACATTCCCTCTCTAAGTGATATCTTATGATAAGTGTCTTTTTCTGTGTGACTTATTTCACTTAGAATCGTCGTACCTAAATCCACTCATCGTGCTGCTACTAGCCTTATGACGTGGATTTCATGGCTGAGTGATATTCCATTGTACATGAGGACCACAACTTCTTTATTCTTTTTTCGCTTTCCTAGGATACTTAAGGTGTAATGAAGTGGGGGTTCTTGTCAACAGAGCAGCCGTAAACTTTAGGGTGCCTGTGTCTTGCTGATTTTTAGTTTTCCCAATTTATACGCCCATGAGTGGAAGTGCCCTATGCTCTCCAAGCTGTGTTTTTTAGATGTTTCAGAACACACCGTACACTTCTCCAGAGTGGCTGTTGGCAATTTACATCCCACCCATCAGCGTAGCAAGGCTCCCATTTCTCCATGGCCGGTCCTGCATTTCTGGTTTGGACACTTTTTTCCGCATGGCCCTTTTGCCCGCTGGGAAGCGAGACTTCTTTGGAGCGCTGATTGGCCTTTCCAGGTTGCTTGGTTGGCCAAAAAGGGCGTATGCGTTTTTTCCTGAATATATTCAGGAAAAAACGCATACGCCCTTTTTGGCCAAGGGCATCATTGTCCACGTTTTGCCGCTTTTCATGAGCTTTCAAGGCGATTCGAATCTACCTCCTGAAATCTGTTTCCTGCAATTCTGCCTTGCTTTCAAAGCCTCTTCGTTGCCTTCCCTTAATATATTTGTGGATGAGAGGTATCATTTAAAACTCTGCAGGTTTGTGAATTGCAGTGCCCCTGAGCTCCATTTTTCAACTCGCTTTTTTGGGAGCTGGCCGCAAAAGCGCAGGATTGCTTCAGGCCCTCTTCTGGTTCTGGGGGGCAGGCTGAGCTTGTGCTTAATTCTTCTTCCTGATGGGAAAATAGAGTGACCTGTGCCTGTCCCAACACCTAGAGCTAGTCTCTCATTGGTTCCCCCTCTTCCCCTTCATCCTCAGGACAAATTGCAACCTGTACGGAACAGGAGGTTAAAGGTGCTGATTCTCCAAGGAGGGAGATGGCTAGTAAATCGGCTGGAATGGCGAACCCGAGCAAAGGAGATGAGAAATGAGGTGCGTTTTAGAAACCTTTCCCGATCACACGGTGTACCATCTTCTGGGTTTCTCATGCCTGTTTTCGACGTAGGAAGATGCCCTTGAACCTGGAGATTTGGGACCCATGGGATGGGTACCATGCAGTATTACTTGAAAGGGTCTGCGTTGGCTCACCCAACCTCACCGAACCTCTCAGCCCCAAGAGTGTCCACCCTTATGTCTCAATCAGCTGTGGGTCTAGATATGGTCAATCCAGGTTGCATCACAGCCCCTGAACGAATTTTGTAAGAATTTCTCTCTCTTTCACTGCCTTTGTTTCACGGGTTTTGAAAAGTAATTTATTTTTATAATGGGGTTTAGCTGCTTTTCACGGCTGTGTTTATGCCGCTTTACACCCCCTTGACTCACTTACAGAGAGATATCAATACATAGGTTTGAAGATTCTTACTAGTCAGATATATTCTTGTGTGGTGAATAGGGGGTGTTGCGTCCAGTTCACTGAAAAAGGAATAGGTCTTGTCTCTTACATATTGGGTTTATGGAACGGTATCGGAGCTAATTTGAAACCCTTGTTTTATGCATCACCCCACCTCACCTTTCCCGTTCAGCAGCCATAGTGTGTTTTCTAAACGTGTGACTCTGTTCTGTTTTGTAATTCAGTTCAAGTGTAGCGGTTTTTACATTCCCTCTCTAAGTGATATCTTATGATAAGTGTCTTTTTCTGTGTGACTTATTTCACTTAGAATCGTCGTACCTAAATCCACTCATCGTGCTGCTACTAGCCTTATGACGTGGATTTCATGGCTGAGTGATATTCCATTGTACATGAGGACCACCACTTCTTTATCCATTTTTCTCTTTCCTAGGATATTTAAGGTGTAATGAAGTGGGGGTTCTTGTCAACAGAGCAGCCCTAAACTTTGGGGTGCCTGTGTCTTGCTGATTTTTAGTTTTCCCAATTTATACGCCCATGAGTGGAAGTGCCCTATGCTCTCCAAGCTGTGTTTTTTAGATGTTTCAGAACACACCGTACACTTCTCCAGAGTGGCTGTTGGCAATTTACATCCCACCCATCAGCGTAGCAAGGCTCCCATTTCTCCATGGCCGGTCCTGCATTTCTGGTTTGGACACTTTTTTCCGCATGGCCCTTTTGCCCGCTGGGAAGCGAGACTTCTTTGGAGCGCTGATTGGCCTTTCCAGGTTGCTTGGTTGGCCAAAAAGGGCGTATGCGTTTTTTCCTGAATATATTCAGGAAAAAACGCATACGCCCTTTTTGGCCAAGGGCATCATTGTCCACGTTTTGCCGCTTTTCATGTGCTTTCAAGGCGATTCGAATCTACCTCCTGAAATCTGTTTCCTGCGATTCTGCCTTGCTTTCAAAGCCTCTTCGTTGCCTTCCCTTAATATATTTGTGGACGAGAGGTATCATTTAAAACTCTGCAGGTTTGTGAATTGCAGTGCCCCTGAGCTCCATTTTTCAACTCGCTTTTTTGGGAGCTGGCCGCAAAAGCGCAGGATTGCTTCAGGCCCTCTTCTGGTTCTGGGGGGCAGGCTGAGCTTGTGCTTAATTCTTCTTCCTGATGGGAAAATAGAGTGACCTGTGCCTGTCCCAACCCCTAGAGCTAGTCTCTCATTGGTTCCCCCTCTTCCCGTTCATCCTCAGGACAAATTGCAACCTGTAGGGAACAGGAGGTTAAAGGTGCTGATTCTCCAAGGAGGGAGATGGCTAGTAAATCGGCTGGAATGGCGAACCCGAGCAAAGGAGATGAGAAATGAGGTGCATTTTAGAAACCTTTCCCGATCACACGGTGTACCATCTTCTGGGTTTCTCATGCCTGTTTTCGACGTAGGAAGATGCCCTTGAACCTGGAGATTTGGGACCCATGGGATGGGTACCATGCAGTATTACTTGAAAGGGTCTGCGTTGGCTCACCCAACCTCACCGAACCTCTCAGCCCCAAGAGTGTCCACCCTTATGTCTCAATCAGCTGTGGGTCTAGATATGGTCAATCCAGGTTGCATCACAGCCCCTGAACGAATTTTGTAAGAATTTCTCTCTCTTTCACTGCCTTTGTTTCACGGGTTTTGAAAAGTAATTTATTTTTATAATGGGGTTTAGCTGCTTTTCACGGCTGTGTTTATGCCGCTTTACACCCCCTTGACTCACTTACAGAGAGATATCAATACATAGGTTTGAAGATTCTTACTAGTCAGATATATTCTTGTGTGGTGAATAGGGGGTGTTGCGTCCAGTTCACTGAAAAAGGAATAGGTCTTGTCTCTTACATATTGGGTTTATGGAACGGTATCGGAGCTAATTTGAAACCCTTGTTTTATGCATCACCCCACCTCACCTTTCCCGTTCAGCAGCCATAGTGTGTTTTCTAAACGTGTGACTCTGTTCTGTTTTGTAATTCAGTTCAAGTGTAGCGGTTTTTACATTCCCTCTCTAAGTGATATCTTATGATAAGTGTCTTTTTCTGTGTGACTTATTTCACTTAGAATCGTCGTACCTAAATCCACTCATCGTGCTGCTACTAGCCTTATGACGTGGATTTCATGGCTGAGTGATATTCCATTGTACATGAGGACCACCACTTCTTTATCCATTTTTCTCTTTCCTAGGATATTTAAGGTGTAATGAAGTGGGGGTTCTTGTCAACAGAGCAGCCGTAAACTTTGGGGTGCCTGTGTCTTGCTGATTTTTAGTTTTCCCAATTTATACGCCCATGAGTGGAAGTGCCCTATGCTCTCCAAGCTGTGTTTTTTAGATGTTTCAGAACACACCGTACACTTCTCCAGAGTGGCTGTTGGCAATTTACATCCCACCCATCAGCGTAGCAAGGCTCCCATTTCTCCATGGCCGGTCCTGCATTTCTGGTTTGGACACTTTTTTCCGCATGGCCCTTTTGCCCGCTGGGAAGCGAGACTTCTTTGGAGCGCTGATTGGCCTTTCCAGGTTGCTTGGTTGGCCAAAAAGGGCGTATGCGTTTTTTCCTGAATATATTCAGGAAAAAACGCATACGCCCTTTTTGGCCAAGGGCATCATTGTCCACGTTTTGCCGCTTTTCATGTGCTTTCAAGGCGATTCGAATCTACCTCCTGAAATCTGTTTCCTGCAATTCTGCCTTGCTTTCAAAGCCTCTTCGTTGCCTTCCCTTAATATATTTGTGGACGAGAGGTATCATTTAAAACTCTGCAGGTTTGTGAACTGCAGTGCCCCTGAGCTCCATTTTTCAACTCGCTTTTTTGGGAGCTGGCCGCAAAAGCGCAGGATTGCTTCAGGCCCTCTTCTGGTTCTGGGGGGCAGGCTGAGCTTGTGCTTAGTTCTTCTTCCTGATGGGAAAATAGAGTGACCTGTGCCTGTCCCAACACCTAGAGCTAGTCTCTCATTGGTTCCCCCTCTTCCCGTTCATCCTCAGGACAAATTGCAACCTGTACGGAACAGGAGGTTAAAGGTGCTGATTCTCCAAGGAGGGAGATGGCTAGTATATCGGCTGGAATGGCGAACCCGAGCAAAGGAGATGAGAAATGAGGTGCGTTTTAGAAACCTTTCCCGATCACACGGTGTACCATCTTCTGGGTTTCTCATGCCTGTTTTCGACGTAGGAAGATGCCCTTGAACCTGGAGATTTGGGACCCATGGGATGGGTACCATGCAGTATTACTTGAAAGGGTCTGCGTTGGCTCACCCAACCTCACCGAACCTCTCAGCCCCAAGAGTGTCCACCCTTATGTCTCAATCAGCTGTGGGTCTAGATATGGTCAATCCAGGTTGCATCACAGCCCCTGAACGAATTTTGTAAGAATTTCTCTCTCTTTCACTGCCTTTGTTTCACGGGTTTTGAAAAGTAATTTATTTTTATAATGGGGTTTAGCTGCTTTTCACGGCTGTGTTTATGCCGCTTTACACCCCCTTGACTCACTTACAGAGAGATATCAATACATAGGTTTGAAGATTCTTACTAGTCAGATATATTCTTGTGCGGTGAATAAGGGGTGTTGAGTCCAGTTCACTGAAAAAGGAATAGGTCTTGTCTCTTACATATTGGGTTTATGGAACGGTATCGGAGCTAATTTGAAACCCTTGTTTTATGCATCACCCCACCTCACCTTTCCCGTTCAGCAGCCATAGTGTGTTTTCTAAACGTGTGACTCTGTTCTGTTTTGTAATTCAGTTCAAGTGTAGCGGTTTTTACATTCCCTCTCTAAGTGATATCTTATGATAAGTGTCTTTTTCTGTGTGACTTATTTCACTTAGAATCGTCGTACCTAAATCCACTCATCGTGCTGCTACTAGCCTTATGACGTGGATTTCATGGCTGAGTGATATTCCATTGTACATGAGGACCACCACTTCTTTATCCATTTTTCTCTTTCCTAGGATATTTAAGGTGTAATGAAGTGGGGGTTCTTGTCAACAGAGCAGCCGTAAACTTTGGGGTGCCTGTGTCTTGCTGATTTTTAGTTTTCCCAATTTATACGCCCATGAGTGGAAGTGCCCTATGCTCTCCAAGCTGTGTTTTTTAGATGTTTCAGAACACACCGTACACTTCTCCAGAGTGGCTGTTGGCAATTTACATCCCACCCATCAGCGTAGCAAGGCTCCCATTTCTCCATGGCCGGTCCTGCATTTCTGGTTTGGACACTTTTTTCCGCATGGCCCTTTTGCCCGCTGGGAAGCGAGACTTCTTTGGAGCGCTGATTGGCCTTTCCAGGTTGCTTGGTTGGCCAAAAAGGGCGTATGCGTTTTTTCCTGAATATATTCAGGAAAAAACGCATACGCCCTTTTTGGCCAAGGGCATCATTGTCCACGTTTTGCCGCTTTTCATGTGCTTTCAAGGCGATTCGAATCTACCTCCTGAAATCTGTTTCCTGCAATTCTGCCTTGCTTTCAAAGCCTCTTCGTTGCCTTCCCTTAATATATTTGTGGACGAGAGGTATCATTTAAAACTCTGCAGGTTTGTGAACTGCAGTGCCCCTGAGCTCCATTTTTCAACTCGCTTTTTTGGGAGCTGGCCGCAAAAGCGCAGGATTGCTTCAGGCCCTCTTCTGGTTCTGGGGGGCAGGCTGAGCTTGTGCTTAGTTCTTCTTCCTGATGGGAAAATAGAGTGACCTGTGCCTGTCCCAACACCTAGAGCTAGTCTCTCATTGGTTCCCCCTCTTCCCGTTCATCCTCAGGACAAATTGCAACCTGTACGGAACAGGAGGTTAAAGGTGCTGATTCTCCAAGGAGGGAGATGGCTAGTATATCGGCTGGAATGGCGAACCCGAGCAAAGGAGATGAGAAATGAGGTGCGTTTTAGAAACCTTTCCCGATCACACGGTGTACCATCTTCTGGGTTTCTCATGCCTGTTTTCGACGTAGGAAGATGCCCTTGAACCTGGAGATTTGGGACCCATGGGATGGGTACCATGCAGTATTACTTGAAAGGGTCTGCGTTGGCTCACCCAACCTCACCGAACCTCTCAGCCCCAAGAGTGTCCACCCTTATGTCTCAATCAGCTGTGGGTCTAGATATGGTCAATCCAGGTTGCATCACAGCCCCTGAACGAATTTTGTAAGAATTTCTCTCTCTTTCACTGCCTTTGTTTCACGGGTTTTGAAAAGTAATTTATTTTTATAATGGGGTTTAGCTGCTTTTCACGGCTGTGTTTATGCCGCTTTACACCCCCTTGACTCACTTACAGAGAGATATCAATACATAGGTTTGAAGATTCTTACTAGTCAGATATATTCTTGTGCGGTGAATAAGGGGTGTTGAGTCCAGTTCACTGAAAAAGGAATAGGTCTTGTCTCTTACATATTGGGTTTATGGAACGGTATCGGAGCTAATTTGAAACCCTTGTTTTATGCATCACCCCACCTCACCTTTCCCGTTCAGCAGCCATAGTGTGTTTTCTAAACGTGTGACTCTGTTCTGTTTTGTAATTCAGTTCAAGTGTAGCGGTTTTTACATTCCCTCTCTAAGTGATATCTTATGATAAGTGTCTTTTTCTGTGTGACTTATTTCACTTAGAATCGTCGTACCTAAATCCACTCATCGTGCTGCTACTAGCCTTATGACGTGGATTTCATGGCTGAGTGATATTCCATTGTACATGAGGACCACAACTTCTTTATCCATTTTTCGCTTTCCTAGGATACTTAAGGTGTAATGAAGTGGGGGTTCTTGTCAACAGAGCAGCCGTAAACTTTGGGGTGCCTGTGTCTTGCTGATTTTTAGTTTTCCCAATTTATACGCCCATGAGTGGAAGTGCCCTATGCTCTCTAAGCTGTGTTTTTTAGATGTTTCAGAACACACCGTACACTTCTCCAGAGTGGCTGTTGGCAATTTACATCCCACCCATCAGCGTAGCAAGGCTCCCATTTCTCCATGGCCGGTCCTGCATTTCTGGTTTGGACACTTTTTTCCGCATGGCCCTTTTGCCCGCTGGGAAGCGAGACTTCTTTGGAGCGCTGATTGGCCTTTCCAGGTTGCTTGGTTGGCCAAAAAGGGCGTATGCGTTTTTTACTGAATATATTCAGGAAAAAACGCATACGCCCTTTTTGGCCAAGGGCATCATTGTCCACGTTTTGCCGCTTTTCATGTGCTTTCAAGGCGATTCGAATCTACCTCCTGAAATCTGTTTCCTGCAATTCTGCCTTGCTTTCAAAGCCTCTTCGTTGCCTTCCCTTAATATATTTGTGGACGAGAGGTATCATTTAAAACTCTGCAGGTTTGTGAACTGCAGTGCCCCTGAGCTCCATTTTTCAACTCGCTTTTTTGGGAGCTGGCCGCAAAAGCGCAGGATTGCTTCAGGCCCTCTTCTGGTTCTGGGGGGCAGGCTGAGCTTGTGCTTAGTTCTTCTTCCTGATGGGAAAATAGAGTGACCTGTGCCTGTCCCAACACCTAGAGCTAGTCTCTCATTGGTTCCCCCTCTTCCCGTTCATCCTCAGGACAAATTGCAACCTGTACGGAACAGGAGGTTAAAGGTGCTGATTCTCCAAGGAGGGAGATGGCTAGTATATCGGCTGGAATGGCGAACCCGAGCAAAGGAGATGAGAAATGAGGTGCGTTTTAGAAACCTTTCCCGATCACACGGTGTACCATCTTCTGGGTTTCTCATGCCTGTTTTCGACGTAGGAAGATGCCCTTGAACCTGGAGATTTGGGACCCATGGGATGGGTACCATGCAGTATTACTTGAAAGGGTCTGCGTTGGCTCACCCAACCTCACCGAACCTCTCAGCCCCAAGAGTGTCCACCCTTATATCTCAATCAGCTGTGGGTCTAGATATGGTCAATCCAGGTTGCATCACAGCCCCTGAACGAATTTTGTAAGAATTTCTCTCTCTTTCACTGCCTTTGTTTCACGGGTTTTGAAAAGTAATTTATTTTTATAATGGGGTTTAGCTGCTTTTCACGGCTGTGTTTATGCCGCTTTACACCCCCTTGACTCACTTACAGAGAGATATCAATACATAGGTTTGAAGATTCTTACTAGTCAGATATATTCTTGTGCGGTGAATAGGGGGTGTTGAGTCCAGTTCACTGAAAAAGGAATAGGTCTTGTCTCTTACATATTGGGTTTATGGAACGGTATCGGAGCTAATTTGAAACCCTTGTTTTATGCATCACCCCACCTCACCTTTCCCGTTCAGCAGCCATAGTGTGTTTCCTAAACGTGTGACTCTGTTCTGTTTTGTAATTCAGTTCAAGTGTAGCGGTTTTTACATTCCCTCTCTAAGTGATATCTTATGATAAGTGTCTTTTTCTGTGTGACTTATTTCACTTAGAATCGTCGTACCTAAATCCACTCATCGTGCTGCTACTAGCCTTATGACGTGGATTTCATGGCTGAGTGATATTCCATTGTACATGAGGACCACAACTTCTTTATTCTTTTTTCGCTTTCCTAGGATACTTAAGGTGTAATGAAGTGGGGGTTCTTGTCAACAGAGCAGCCGTAAACTTTAGGGTGCCTGTGTCTTGCTGATTTTTAGTTTTCCCAATTTATACGCCCATGAGTGGAAGTGCCCTATGCTCTCCAAGCTGTGTTTTTTAGATGTTTCAGAACACACCGTACACTTCTCCAGAGTGGCTGTTGGCAATTTACATCCCACCCATCAGCGTAGCAAGGCTCCCATTTCTCCATGGCCGGTCCTGCATTTCTGGTTTGGACACTTTTTTCCGCATGGCCCTTTTGCCCGCTGGGAAGCGAGACTTCTTTGGAGCGCTGATTGGCCTTTCCAGGTTGCTTGGTTGGCCAAAAAGGGCGTATGCGTTTTTTCCTGAATATATTCAGGAAAAAACGCATACGCCCTTTTTGGCCAAGGGCATCATTGTCCACGTTTTGCCGCTTTTCATGAGCTTTCAAGGCGATTCGAATCTACCTCCTGAAATCTGTTTCCTGCAATTCTGCCTTGCTTTCAAAGCCTCTTCGTTGCCTTCCCTTAATATATTTGTGGACGAGAGGTATCATTTAAAACTCTGCAGGTTTGTGAACTGCAGTGCCCCTGAGCTCCATTTTTCAACTCGCTTTTTTGGGAGCTGGCCGCAAAAGCGCAGGATTGCTTCAGGCCCTCTTCTGGTTCTGGGGGGCAGGCTGAGCTTGTGCTTAATTCTTCTTCCTGATGGGAAAATAGAGTGACCTCTGCCTGTCCCAACACCTAGAGCTAGTCTCTCATTGGTTCCCCCTCTTCCCGTTCATCCTCAGGACAAATTGCAACCTGTACGGAACAGGAGGTTAAAGGTGCTGATTCTCCAAGGAGGGAGATGGCTAGTAAATCGGCTGGAATGGCGAACCCGAGCAAAGGAGATGAGAAATGAGGTGCGTTTTAGAAACCTTTCCCGATCACACGGTGTACCATCTTCTGGGTTTCTCATGCCTGTTTTCGACGTAGGAAGATGCCCTTGAACCTGGAGATTTGGGACCCATGGGATGGGTACCATGCAGTATTACTTGAAAGGGTCTGCGTTGGCTCACCCAACCTCACCGAACCTCTCAGCCCCAAGAGTGTCCACCCTTATGTCTCAATCAGCTGTGGGTCTAGATATGGTCAATCCAGGTTGCATCACAGCCCCTGAACGAATTTTGTAAGAATTTCTCTCTCTTTCACTGCCTTTGTTTCACGGGTTTTGAAAAGTAATTTATTTTTATAATGGGGTTTAGCTGCTTTTCACGGCTGTGTTTATGCCGCTTTACACCCCCTTGACTCACTTACAGAGAGATATCAATACATAGGGTTGAAGATTCTTACTAGTCAGATATATTCTTGTGCGGTGAATAGGGGGTGTTGAGTCCAGTTCACTGAAAAAGGAAGCGGTCTTGTCTCTTACATATTGGGTTTATGGAACGGTATCGGATCTAATTTGAAACCCTTGTTTTATGCATCACCCCACCTCACCTTTCCGGTTCAGCAGCCATAGTGTGTTTCCTAAACGTGTGACTCTGTTCTGTTTTGTAATTCAGTTCAAGTGTAGCGGTTTTTACATTCCCTCTCTAAGTGATATCTTATGATAAGTGTCTTTTTCTGTGTGACTTATTTCACTTAGAATCGTCGTACCTAAATCCACTCATCGTGCTGCTACTAGCCTTATGACGTGGATTTCATGGCTGAGTGATATTCCATTGTACATGAGGACCACCACTTCTTTATCCATTTTTCGCTTTCCTAGGATATTTAAGGTGTAATGAAGTGGGGGTTCTTGTCAACAGAGCAGCCCTAAACTTTGGGGTGCCTGTGTCTTGCTGATTTTTAGTTTTCCCAATTTATACGCCCATGAGTGGAAGTGCCCTATGCTCTCCAAGCTGTGTTTTTTAGATGTTTCAGAACACACCGTACACTTCTCCAGAGTGGCTGTTGGCAATTTACATCCCACCCATCAGCGTAGCAAGGCTCCCATTTCTCCATGGCCGGTCCTGCATTTCTGGTTTGGACACTTTTTTCCGCATGGCCCTTTTGCCCGCTGGGAAGCGAGACTTCTTTGGAGCGCTGATTGGCCTTTCCAGGTTGCTTGGTTGGCCAAAAAGGGCGTATGCGTTTTTTCCTGAATATATTCAGGAAAAAACGCATACGCCCTTTTTGGCCAAGGGCATCATTGTCCACGTTTTGCCGCTTTTCATGTGCTTTCAAGGCGATTCGAATCTACCTCCTGAAATCTGTTTCCTGCAATTCTGCCTTGCTTTCAAAGCCTCTTCGTTGCCTTCCCTTAATATATTTGTGGACGAGAGGTATCATTTAAAACTCTGCAGGTTTGTGAATTGCAGTGCCCCTGAGCTCCATTTTTCAACTCGCTTTTTTGGGAGCTGGCCGCAAAAGCGCAGGATTGCTTCAGGCCCTCTTCTGGTTCTGGGGGGCAGGCTGAGCTTGTGCTTAATTCTTCTTCCTGATGGGAAAATAGAATGACCTGTGCCTGTCCCAACACCTAGAGCTAGTCTCTCATTGGTTCCCCCTCTTCCCCTTCATCCTCAGGACAAATTGCAACCTGTACGGAACAGGAGGTTAAAGGTGCTGATTCTCCAAGGAGGGAGATGGCTAGCAAATCGGCTGGAATGGCGAACCCGAGCAAAGGAGATGAGAAATGAGGTGCGTTTTAGAAACCTTTCCCGATCACACGGTGTACCATCTTCTGGGTTTCTCATGCCTGTTTTCGACGTAGGAAGATGCCCTTGAACCTGGAGATTTGGGACCCATGGGATGGGTACCATGCAGTATTACTTGAAAGGGTGTGCGTTGGCTCACCCAACCTCACCGAACCTCTCAGCCCCAAGAGTGTCCACCCTTATGTCTCAATCAGCTGTGGGTCTAGATATGGTCAATCCAGGTTGCATCACAGCCCCTGAACGAATTTTGTAAGAATTTCTCTCTCTTTCACTGCCTTTGTTTCACGGGTTTTGAAAAGTAATTTATTTTTATAATGGGGTTTAGCTGCTTTTCACGGCTGTGTTTATGCCGCTTTACACCCCCTTGACTCACTTACAGAGAGATATCAATACATAGGTTTGAAGATTCTTACTAGTCAGATATATTCTTGTGCGGTGAATAGGGGGTTTTGAGTCCAGTTCACTGAAAAAGGAAGAGGTCTTGTCTCTTACATATTGGGTTTATGGAACGGTATCGGAGCTAATTTGAAACCCTTGTTTTATGCATCACCCCACCTCACCTTTCCCGTTCAGCAGCCATAGTGTGTTTTCTAAACGTGTGACTCTGTTCTGTTTTGTAATTCAGTTCAAGTGTAGCGGTTTTTACATTCCCTCTCTAAGTGATATCTTATGATAAGTGTCTTTTTCTGTGTGACTTATTTCACTTAGAATCGTCATACCTAAATCCACTCATCGTGCTGCTACTAGCCTTATGACGTGGATTTCATGGCTGAGTGATATTCCATTGTACATGAGGACCACCACTTCTTTATCCATTTTTCTCTTTCCTAGGATATTTAAGGTGTAATGAAGTGGGGGTTCTTGTCAACAGAGCAGCCCTAAACTTTGGGGTGCCTGTGTCTTGCTGATTTTTAGTTTTCCCAATTTATACGCCCATGAGTGGAAGTGCCCTATGCTCTCCAAGCTGTGTTTTTTAGATGTTTCAGAACACACCGTACACTTCTCCAGAGTGGCTGTTGGCAATTTACATCCCACCCATCAGCGTAGCAAGGCTCCCATTTCTCCATGGCCGGTCCTGCATTTCTGGTTTGGACACTTTTTTCCGCATGGCCCTTTTGCCCGCTGGGAAGCGAGACTTCTTTGGAGCGCTGATTGGCCTTTCCAGGTTGCTTGGTTGGCCAAAAAGGGCGTATGCGTTTTTTCCTGAATATATTCAGGAAAAAACGCATACGCCCTTTTTGGCCAAGGGCATCATTGTCCACGTTTTGCCGCTTTTCATGTGCTTTCAAGGCGATTCGAATCTACCTCCTGAAATCTGTTTCCTGCAATTCTGCCTTGCTTTCAAAGCCTCTTCGTTGCCTTCCCTTAATATATTTGTGGACGAGAGGTATCATTTAAAACTCTGCAGGTTTGTGAACTGCAGTGCCCCTGAGCTCCATTTTTCAACTCTCTTTTTTGGGAACTGGCCGCAAAAGCGCAGGATTGCTTCAGGCCCTCTTCTGGTTCTGGGGGGCAGGCTGAGCTTGTGCTTAATTCTTCTTCCTGATGGGAAAATAGAGTGACCTGTGCCTGTCCCAACACCTAGAGCTAGTCTCTCATTGGTTCCCCCTCTTCCCCTTCATCCTCAGGACAAATTGCAACCTGTACGGAACAGGAGGTTAAAGGTGCTGATTCTCCAAGGAGGGAGATGGCTAGTAAATCGGCTGGAATGGCGAACCCGAGCAAAGGAGATGAGAAATGAGGTGCGTTTTAGAAACCTTTCCCGATCACACGGTGTACCATCTTCTGGGTTTCTCATGCCTGTTTTCGACGTAGGAAGATGCCCTTGAACCTGGAGATTTGGGACCCATGGGATGGGTACCATGCAGTATTACTTGAAAGGGTGTGCGTTGGCTCACCCAACCTCACCGAACCTCTCAGCCCCAAGAGTGTCCACCCTTATGTCTCAATCAGCTGTGGGTCTAGATATGGTCAATCCAGGTTGCATCACAGCCCCTGAACGAATTTTGTAAGAATTTCTCTCTCTTTCACTGCCTTTGTTTCACGGGTTTTGAAAAGTAATTTATTTTTATAATGGGGTTTAGCTGCTTTTCACGGCTGTGTTTAGGCCGCTTTACACCCCCTTGACTCACTTACAGAGAGATATCAATACATAGGGTTGAAGATTCTTACTAGTCAGATATATTCTTGTGCGGTGAATAGGGGGTGTTGAGTCCAGTTCACTGAAAAAGGAATAGGTCTTGTCTCTTACATATTGGGTTTATGGAACGGTATCGGAGCTAATTTGAAACCCTTGTTTTATGCATCACCCCACCTCACCTTTCCCGTTCAGCAGCCATAGTGTGTTTCCTAAACGTGTGACTCTGTTCTGTTTTGTAATTCAGTTCAAGTGTAGCGGTTTTTACATTCCCTCTCTAAGTGATATCTTATGATAAGTGTCTTTTTCTGTGTGACTTATTTCACTTAGAATCGTCGTACCTAAAACCACTCATCGTACTGCTACTAGCCTTATGACGTGGATTTCATGGCTGAGTGATATTCCATTGTACATGAGGACCACCACTTCTTTAATCATTTTTCACTTTCCTAGGATACTTAAGGTGTAATGAAGTGGGGGTTCTTGTCAACAGAGCAGCCGTAAACTTTGGGGTGCCTGTGTCTTGCTGATTTTTAGTTTTCCCAATTTATACGCCCATGAGTGGAAGTGCCCTATGCTCTCCAAGCTGTGTTTTTTAGATGTTTCAGAACACACCGTACACTTCTCCAGCGTGGCTGTTGGCAATTTACATCCCACCCATCAGCGTAGCAAGGCTCCCATTTCTCCATGGCCGGTCCTGCATTTCTGGTTTGGACACTTTTTTCCGCATGGCCCTTTTGCCCGCTGGGAAGCGAGACTTCTTTGGAGCGCTGATTGGCCTTTCCAGGTTGCTTGGTTGGCCAAAAAGGGCGTATGCGTTTTTTCCTGAATATATTCAGGAAAAAACGCATACGCCCTTTTTGGCCAAGGGCATCATTGTCCACGTTTTGCCGCTTTTCATGTGCTTTCAAGGCGATTCGAATCTACCTCCTGAAATCTGTTTCCTGCAATTCTGCCTTGCTTTCAAAGCCTCTTCGTTGCCTTCCCTTAATATATTTGTGGACGAGAGGTATCATTTAAAACTCTGCAGGTTTGTGAATTGCAGTGCCCCTGAGCTCCATTTTTCAACTCGCTTTTTTGGGAGCTGGCCGCAAAAGCGCAGGATTGCTTCAGGCCCTCTTCTGGTTCTGGGGGGCAGGCTGAGCTTGTGCTTAATTCTTCTTCCTGATGGGAAAATAGAGTGACCTGTGCCTGTCCCAACACCTAGAGCTAGTCTCTCATTGGTTCCCCCTTTTCCCCTTCATCCTCAGGACAAATTGCAACCTGTACGGAACAGGAGGTTAAAGGTGCTGATTCTCCAAGGAGGGAGATGGCTAGTAAATCGGCTGGAATGGCGAACCCGAGCAAAGGAGATGAGAAATGAGGTGCGTTTTAGAAACCTTTCCCGATCACACGGTGTACCATCTTCTGGGTTTCTCATGCCTGTTTTCGACGTAGGAAGATGCCCTTGAACCTGGAGATTTGGGACCCATGGGAAGGGTACCATGCAGTATTACTTGAAAGGGTCTGCGTTGGCTCACCCAACCTCACCGAACCTCTCAGCCCCAAGAGTGTCCACCCTTATGTCTCAATCAGCTGTGGGTCTAGATATGGTCAATCCAGGTTGCATCACAGCCCCTGAACGAATTTTGTAAGAATTTCTCTCTCTTTCACTGCCTTTGTTTCACGGGTTTTGAAAAGTAATTTATTTTTATAATGGGGTTTAGCTGCTTTTCACGGCTGTGTTTATGCCGCTTTACACCCCCTTGACTCACTTACAGAGAGATATCAATACATAGGGTTGAAGGTTCTTACTAGTCAGATATATTCTTGTGCGGTGAATAGGGGGTGTTGAGTCCAGTTCACTGAAAAAGGAAGAGGTCTTGTCTCTTACATATTGGGTTTATGGAACGGTATCGGAGCTAATTTGAAACCCTTGTTTTATGCATCACCCCACCTCACCTTTCCCGTTCAGCAGCCATAGTGTGTTTCCTAAACGTGTGACTCTGTTCTGTTTTGTAATTCAGTTCAAGTGTAGCGGTTTTTACATTCCCTCTCTAAGTGATATCTTATGATAAGTGTCTTTTTCTGTGTGACTTATTTCACTTAGAATCGTCGTACCTAAATCCACTCATCGTGCTGCTACTAGCCTTATGACGTGGATTTCATGGCTGAGTGATATTCCATTGTACATGAGGACCACAACTTCTTTATCCATTTTTCTCTTTCCTAGGATATTTAAGGTGTAATGAAGTGGGGGTTCTTGTCAACAGAGCAGCCCTAAACTTTGGGGTGCCTGTGTCTTGCTGATTTTTAGTTTTCCCAATTTATACGCCCATGAGTGGAAGTGCCCTATGCTCTCCAAGCTGTGTTCTTTAGATGTTTCAGAACACACCGTACACTTCTCCAGAGTGGCTGTTGGCAATTTACATCCCACCCATCAGCGTAGCAAGGCTCCCATTTCTCCATGGCCGGTCCTGCATTTCTGGTTTGGACACTTTTTTCCGCATGGCCCTTTTGCCCGCTGGGAAGCGAGACTTCTTTGGAGCGCTGATTGGCCTTTCCAGGTTGCTTGGTTGGCCAAAAAGGGCGTATGCGTTTTTTCCTGAATATATTCAGGAAAAAACGCATACGCCCTTTTTGGCCAAGGGCATCATTGTCCACGTTTTGCCGCTTTTCATGTGCTTTCAAGGCGATTCGAATCTACCTCCTGAAATCTGTTTCCTGCAATTCTGCCTTGCTTTCAAAGCCTCTTCGTTGCCTTCCCTTAATATATTTGTGGACGAGAGGTATCATTTAAAACTCTGCAGGTTTGTGAATTGCAGTGCCCCTGAGCTCCATTTTTCAACTCGCTTTTTTGGGAGCTGGCCGCAAAAGCGCAGGATTGCTTCAGGCCCTCTTCTAGTTCTGGGGGGCAGGCTGAGCTTGTGCTTAATTCTTCTTCCTGATGGGAAAATAGAGTGACCTGTGCCTGTCCCAACACCTAGAGCTAGTCTCTCATTGGTTCCCCCTCTTCCCCTTCATCCTCAGGACAAATTGCAACCTGTACGGAACAGGAGGTTAAAGGTGCTGATTCTCCAAGGAGGGAGATGGCTAGTAAATCGGCTGGAATGGCGAACCCGAGCAAAGGAGATGAGAAATGAGGTGCGTTTTAGAAACCTTTCCCGATCACACGGTGTACCATCTTCTGGGTTTCTCATGCCTGTTTTCGACGTAGGAAGATGCCCTTGAACCTGGAGATTTGGACCCATGGGATGGGTACTATGCAGTATTACTTGAAAGGGTCTGCGTTGGCTCACCCAACCTCACCGAACCTCTCAGCCCCAAGAGTGTCCACCCTTATGTCTCAATCAGCTGTGGGTCTAGATATGGTCAATCCAGGTTGCATCACAGCCCCTGAATGAATTTTGTAAGAATTTCTCTCTCTTTCACTGCCTTTGTTTCACGGGTTTTGAAAAGTAATTTATTTTTATAATGGGGTTTAGCTGCTTTTCACGGCTGTGTTTATGCCGCTTTACACCCCCTTGACTCACTTACAGAGAGATATCAATACATAGGTTTGAAGATTCTTACTAGTCAGATATATTCTTGTGCGGTGAATAGGGGGTGTTGAGTCCAGTTCACTGAAAAAGGAAGAGGTCTTGTCTCTTACATATTGGGTTTATGGAACGGTATCGGAGCTAATTTGAAACCCTTGTTTTATGCATCACCCCACCTCACCTTTCCCGTTCAGCAGCCATAGTGTGTTTCCTAAACGTGTGACTCTGTTCTGTTTTGTAATTCAGTTCAAGTGTAGCGGTTTTTACATTCCCTCTCTAAGTGATATCTTATGATAAGTGTCTTTTTCTGTGTGACTTATTTCACTTAGAATCGTCGTACCTAAAACCACTCATCGTACTGCTACTAGCCTTATGACGTGGATTTCATGGCTGAGTGATATTCCATTGTACATGAGGACCACCACTTCTTTAATCATTTTTCGCTTTCCTAGGATACTTAAGGTGTAATGAAGTGGGGGTTCTTGTCAACAGAGCAGCCGTAAACTTTGGGGTGCCTGTGTCTTGCTGATTTTTAGTTTTCCCAATTTATACGCCCATGAGTGGAAGTGCCCTATGCTCTCCAAGCTGTGTTTTTTAGATGTTTCAGAACACACCGTACACTTCTCCAGCGTGGCTGTTGGCAATTTACATCCCACCCATCAGCGTAGCAAGGCTCCCATTTCTCCATGGCCGGTCCTGCATTTCTGGTTTGGACACTTTTTTCCGCATGGCCCTTTTGCCCGCTGGGAAGCGAGACTTCTTTGGAGCGCTGATTGGCCTTTCCAGGTTGCTTGGTTGGCCAAAAAGGGCGTATGCGTTTTTTCCTGAATATATTCAGGAAAAAACGCATACGCCCTTTTTGGCCAAGGGCATCATTGTCCACGTTTTGCCGCTTTTCATGTGCTTTCAAGGCGATTCGAATCTACCTCCTGAAATCTGTTTCCTGCAATTCTGCCTTGCTTTCAAAGCCTCTTCGTTGCCTTCCCTTAATATATTTGTGGACGAGAGGTATCATTTAAAACTCTGCAGGTTTGTGAATTGCAGTGCCCCTGAGCTCCATTTTTCAACTCGCTTTTTTGGGAGCTGGCCGCAAAAGCGCAGGATTGCTTCAGGCCCTGTTCTGGTTCTGGGGGGCAGGCTGAGCTTGTGCTTAATTCTTCTTCCTGATGGGAAAATAGAGTGACCTGTGCCTGTCCCAACACCTAGAGCTAGTCTCTCATTGGTTCCCCCTTTTCCCCTTCATCCTCAGGACAAATTGCAACCTGTACGGAACAGGAGGTTAAAGGTGCTGATTCTCCAAGGAGGGAGATGGCTAGTAAATCGGCTGGAATGGCGAACCCGAGCAAAGGAGATGAGAAATGAGGTGCGTTTTAGAAACCTTTCCCGATCACACGGTGTACCATCTTCTGGGTTTCTCATGCCTGTTTTCGACGTAGGAAGATGCCCTTGAACCTGGAGATTTCGGACCCATGGGAAGGGTACCATGCAGTATTACTTGAAAGGGTCTGCGTTGGCTCACCCAACCTCACCGAACCTCTCAGCCCCAAGAGTGTCCACCCTTATGTCTCAATCAGCTGTGGGTCTAGATATGGTCAATCCAGGTTGCATCACAGCCCCTGAACGAATTTTGTAAGAATTTCTCTCTCTTTCACTGCCTTTGTTTCACGGGTTTTGAAAAGTAATTTATTTTTATAATGGGGTTTAGCTGCTTTTCACGGCTGTGTTTATGCCGCTTTACACCCCCTTGACTCACTTACAGAGAGATATCAATACATAGGGTTGAAGGTTCTTACTAGTCAGATATATTCTTGTGCGGTGAATAGGGGGTGTTGAGTCCAGTTCACTGAAAAAGGAAGAGGTCTTGTCTCTTACATATTGGGTTTATGGAACGGTATCGGAGCTAATTTGAAACCCTTGTTTTATGCATCACCCCACCTCACCTTTCCCGTTCAGCAGCCATAGTGTGTTTCCTAAACGTGTGACTCTGTTCTGTTTTGTAATTCAGTTCAAGTGTAGCGGTTTTTACATTCCCTCTCTAAGTGATATCTTATGATAAGTGTCTTTTTCTGTGTGACTTATTTCACTTAGAATCGTCGTACCTAAATCCACTCATCGTGCTGCTACTAGCCTTATGACGTGGATTTCATGGCTGAGTGATATTCCATTGTACATGAGGACCACAACTTCTTTATCCATTTTTCTCTTTCCTAGGATATTTAAGGTGTAATGAAGTGGGGGTTCTTGTCAACAGAGCAGCCCTAAACTTTGGGGTGCCTGTGTCTTGCTGATTTTTAGTTTTCCCAATTTATACGCCCATGAGTGGAAGTGCCCTATGCTCTCCAAGCTGTGTTCTTTAGATGTTTCAGAACACACCGTACACTTCTCCAGAGTGGCTGTTGGCAATTTACATCCCACCCATCAGCGTAGCAAGGCTCCCATTTCTCCATGGCCGGTCCTGCATTTCTGGTTTGGACACTTTTTTCCGCATGGCCCTTTTGCCCGCTGGGAAGCGAGACTTCTTTGGAGCGCTGATTGGCCTTTCCAGGTTGCTTGGTTGGCCAAAAAGGGCGTATGCGTTTTTTCCTGAATATATTCAGGAAAAAACGCATACGCCCTTTTTGGCCAAGGGCATCATTGTCCACGTTTTGCCGCTTTTCATGTGCTTTCAAGGCGATTCGAATCTACCTCCTGAAATCTGTTTCCTGCAATTCTGCCTTGCTTTCAAAGCCTCTTCGTTGCCTTCCCTTAATATATTTGTGGACGAGAGGTATCATTTAAAACTCTGCAGGTTTGTGAACTGCAGTGCCCCTGAGCTCCATTTTTCAACTCTCTTTTTTGGGAACTGGCCGCAAAAGCGCAGGATTGCTTCAGGCCCTCTTCTGGTTCTGGGGGGCAGGCTGAGCTTGTGCTTAATTCTTCTTCCTGATGGGAAAATAGAGTGACCTGTGCCTGTCCCAACACCTAGAGCTAGTCTGTCATTGGTTCCCCCTCTTCCCCTTCATCCTCAGGACAAATTGCAACCTGTACGGAACAGGAGGTTAAAGGTGCTGATTCTCCAAGGAGGGAGATGGCTAGTAAATCGGCTGGAATGGCGAACCCGAGCAAAGGAGATGAGAAATGAGGTGCGTTTTAGAAACCTTTCCCGATCACACGGTGTACCATCTTCTGGGTTTCTCATGCCTGTTTTCGACGTAGGAAGATGCCCTTGAACCTGGAGATTTGGGACCCATGGGATGGGTACCATGCAGTATTACTTGAAAGGGTGTGCGTTGGCTCACCCAACCTCACCGAACCTCTCAGCCCCAAGAGTGTCCACCCTTATGTCTCAATCAGCTGTGGGTCTAGATATGGTCAATCCAGGTTGCATCACAGCCCCTGAACGAATTTTGTAAGAATTTCTCTCTCTTTCACTGCCTTTGTTTCACGGGTTTTGAAAAGTAATTTATTTTTATAATGGGGTTTAGCTGCTTTTCACGGCTGTGTTTAGGCCGCTTTACACCCCCTTGACTCACTTACAGAGAGATATCAATACATAGGGTTGAAGATTCTTACTAGTCAGATATATTCTTGTGCGGTGAATAGGGGGTGTTGAGTCCAGTTCACTGAAAAAGGAATAGGTCTTGTCTCTTACATATTGGGTTTATGGAACGGTATCGGAGCTAATTTGAAACCCTTGTTTTATGCATCACCCCACCTCACCTTTCCCGTTCAGCAGCCATAGTGTGTTTCCTAAACGTGTGACTCTGTTCTGTTTTGTAATTCAGTTCAAGTGTAGCGGTTTTTACATTCCCTCTCTAAGTGATATCTTATGATAAGTGTCTTTTTCTGTGTGACTTATTTCACTTAGAATCGTCGTACCTAAAACCACTCATCGTACTGCTACTAGCCTTATGACGTGGATTTCATGGCTGAGTGATATTCCATTGTACATGAGGACCACCACTTCTTTAATCATTTTTCACTTTCCTAGGATACTTAAGGTGTAATGAAGTGGGGGTTCTTGTCAACAGAGCAGCCGTAAACTTTGGGGTGCCTGTGTCTTGCTGATTTTTAGTTTTCCCAATTTATACGCCCATGAGTGGAAGTGCCCTATGCTCTCCAAGCTGTGTTTTTTAGATGTTTCAGAACACACCGTACACTTCTCCAGAGTGGCTGTTGGCAATTTACATCCCACCCATCAGCGTAGCAAGGCTCCCATTTCTCCATGGCCGGTCCTGCATTTCTGGTTTGGACACTTTTTTCCGCATGGCCCTTTTGCCCGCTGGGAAGCGAGACTTCTTTGGAGCGCTGATTGGCCTTTCCAGGTTGCTTGGTTGGCCAAAAAGGGCGTATGCGTTTTTTCCTGAATATATTCAGGAAAAAACGCATACGCCCTTTTTGGCCAAGGGCATCATTGTCCACGTTTTGCCGCTTTTCATGTGCTTTCAAGGCGATTCGAATCTACCTCCTGAAATCTGTTTCCTGCAATTCTGCCTTGCTTTCAAAGCCTCTTCGTTGCCTTCCCTTAATATATTTGTGGACGAGAGGTATCATTTAAAACTCTGCAGGTTTGTGAATTGCAGTGCCCCTGAGCTCCATTTTTCAACTCGCTTTTTTGGGAGCTGGCCGCAAAAGCGCAGGATTGCTTCAGGCCCTCTTCTGGTTCTGGGGGGCAGGCTGAGCTTGTGCTTAATTCTTCTTCCTGATGGGAAAATAGAGTGACCTGTGCCTGTCCCAACACCTAGAGCTAGTCTCTCATTGGTTCCCCCTTTTCCCCTTCATCCTCAGGACAAATTGCAACCTGTACGGAACAGGAGGTTAAAGGTGCTGATTCTCCAAGGAGGGAGATGGCTAGTAAATCGGCTGGAATGGCGAACCCGAGCAAAGGAGATGAGAAATGAGGTGCGTTTTAGAAACCTTTCCCGATCACACGGTGTACCATCTTCTGGGTTTCTCATGCCTGTTTTCGACGTAGGAAGATGCCCTTGAACCTGGAGATTTGGGACCCATGGGAAGGGTACCATGCAGTATTACTTGAAAGGGTCTGCGTTGGCTCACCCAACCTCACCGAACCTCTCAGCCCCAAGAGTGTCCACCCTTATGTCTCAATCAGCTGTGGGTCTAGATATGGTCAATCCAGGTTGCATCACAGCCCCTGAACGAATTTTGTAAGAATTTCTCTCTCTTTCACTGCCTTTGTTTCACGGGTTTTGAAAAGTAATTTATTTTTATAATGGGGTTTAGCTGCTTTTCACGGCTGTGTTTATGCCGCTTTACACCCCCTTGACTCACTTACAGAGAGATATCAATACATAGGGTTGAAGGTTCTTACTAGTCAGATATATTCTTGTGCGGTGAATAGGGGGTGTTGAGTCCAGTTCACTGAAAAAGGAAGAGGTCTTGTCTCTTACATATTGGGTTTATGGAACGGTATCGGAGCTAATTTGAAACCCTTGTTTTATGCATCACCCCACCTCACCTTTCCCGTTCAGCAGCCATAGTGTGTTTCCTAAACGTGTGACTCTGTTCTGTTTTGTAATTCAGTTCAAGTGTAGCGGTTTTTACATTCCCTCTCTAAGTGATATCTTATGATAAGTGTCTTTTTCTGTGTGACTTATTTCACTTAGAATCGTCGTACCTAAATCCACTCATCGTGCTGCTACTAGCCTTATGACGTGGATTTCATGGCTGAGTGATATTCCATTGTACATGAGGACCACAACTTCTTTATCCATTTTTCTCTTTCCTAGGATATTTAAGGTGTAATGAAGTGGGGGTTCTTGTCAACAGAGCAGCCCTAAACTTTGGGGTGCCTGTGTCTTGCTGATTTTTAGTTTTCCCAATTTATACGCCCATGAGTGGAAGTGCCCTATGCTCTCCAAGCTGTGTTCTTTAGATGTTTCAGAACACACCGTACACTTCTCCAGAGTGGCTGTTGGCAATTTACATCCCACCCATCAGCGTAGCAAGGCTCCCATTTCTCCATGGCCGGTCCTGCATTTCTGGTTTGGACACTTTTTTCCGCATGGCCCTTTTGCCCGCTGGGAAGCGAGACTTCTTTGGAGCGCTGATTGGCCTTTCCAGGTTGCTTGGTTGGCCAAAAAGGGCGTATGCGTTTTTTCCTGAATATATTCAGGAAAAAACGCATACGCCCTTTTTGGCCAAGGGCATCATTGTCCACGTTTTGCCGCTTTTCATGTGCTTTCAAGGCGATTCGAATCTACCTCCTGAAATCTGTTTCCTGCAATTCTGCCTTGCTTTCAAAGCCTCTTCGTTGCCTTCCCTTAATATATTTGTGGACGAGAGGTATCATTTAAAACTCTGCAGGTTTGTGAATTGCAGTGCCCCTGAGCTCCATTTTTCAACTCGCTTTTTTGGGAGCTGGCCGCAAAAGCGCAGGATTGCTTCAGGCCCTCTTCTAGTTCTGGGGGGCAGGCTGAGCTTGTGCTTAATTCTTCTTCCTGATGGGAAAATAGAGTGACCTGTGCCTGTCCCAACACCTAGAGCTAGTCTCTCATTGGTTCCCCCTCTTCCCCTTCATCCTCAGGACAAATTGCAACCTGTACGGAACAGGAGGTTAAAGGTGCTGATTCTCCAAGGAGGGAGATGGCTAGTAAATCGGCTGGAATGGCGAACCCGAGCAAAGGAGATGAGAAATGAGGTGCGTTTTAGAAACCTTTCCCGATCACACGGTGTACCATCTTCTGGGTTTCTCATGCCTGTTTTCGACGTAGGAAGATGCCCTTGAACCTGGAGATTTGGACCCATGGGATGGGTACTATGCAGTATTACTTGAAAGGGTCTGCGTTGGCTCACCCAACCTCACCGAACCTCTCAGCCCCAAGAGTGTCCACCCTTATGTCTCAATCAGCTGTGGGTCTAGATATGGTCAATCCAGGTTGCATCACAGCCCCTGAATGAATTTTGTAAGAATTTCTCTCTCTTTCACTGCCTTTGTTTCACGGGTTTTGAAAAGTAATTTATTTTTATAATGGGGTTTAGCTGCTTTTCACGGCTGTGTTTATGCCGCTTTACACCCCCTTGACTCACTTACAGAGAGATATCAATACATAGGTTTGAAGATTCTTACTAGTCAGATATATTCTTGTGCGGTGAATAGGGGGTGTTGAGTCCAGTTCACTGAAAAAGGAAGAGGTCTTGTCTCTTACATATTGGGTTTATGGAACGGTATCGGAGCTAATTTGAAACCCTTGTTTTATGCATCACCCCACCTCACCTTTCCCGTTCAGCAGCCATAGTGTGTTTCCTAAACGTGTGACTCTGTTCTGTTTTGTAATTCAGTTCAAGTGTAGCGGTTTTTACATTCCCTCTCTAAGTGATATCTTATGATAAGTGTCTTTTTCTGTGTGACTTATTTCACTTAGAATCGTCGTACCTAAAACCACTCATCGTACTGCTACTAGCCTTATGACGTGGATTTCATGGCTGAGTGATATTCCATTGTACATGAGGACCACCACTTCTTTAATCATTTTTCGCTTTCCTAGGATACTTAAGGTGTAATGAAGTGGGGGTTCTTGTCAACAGAGCAGCCGTAAACTTTGGGGTGCCTGTGTCTTGCTGATTTTTAGTTTTCCCAATTTATACGCCCATGAGTGGAAGTGCCCTATGCTCTCCAAGCTGTGTTTTTTAGATGTTTCAGAACACACCGTACACTTCTCCAGCGTGGCTGTTGGCAATTTACATCCCACCCATCAGCGTAGCAAGGCTCCCATTTCTCCATGGCCGGTCCTGCATTTCTGGTTTGGACACTTTTTTCCGCATGGCCCTTTTGCCCGCTGGGAAGCGAGACTTCTTTGGAGCGCTGATTGGCCTTTCCAGGTTGCTTGGTTGGCCAAAAAGGGCGTATGCGTTTTTTCCTGAATATATTCAGGAAAAAACGCATACGCCCTTTTTGGCCAAGGGCATCATTGTCCACGTTTTGCCGCTTTTCATGTGCTTTCAAGGCGATTCGAATCTACCTCCTGAAATCTGTTTCCTGCAATTCTGCCTTGCTTTCAAAGCCTCTTCGTTGCCTTCCCTTAATATATTTGTGGACGAGAGGTATCATTTAAAACTCTGCAGGTTTGTGAATTGCAGTGCCCCTGAGCTCCATTTTTCAACTCGCTTTTTTGGGAGCTGGCCGCAAAAGCGCAGGATTGCTTCAGGCCCTGTTCTGGTTCTGGGGGGCAGGCTGAGCTTGTGCTTAATTCTTCTTCCTGATGGGAAAATAGAGTGACCTGTGCCTGTCCCAACACCTAGAGCTAGTCTCTCATTGGTTCCCCCTTTTCCCCTTCATCCTCAGGACAAATTGCAACCTGTACGGAACAGGAGGTTAAAGGTGCTGATTCTCCAAGGAGGGAGATGGCTAGTAAATCGGCTGGAATGGCGAACCCGAGCAAAGGAGATGAGAAATGAGGTGCGTTTTAGAAACCTTTCCCGATCACACGGTGTACCATCTTCTGGGTTTCTCATGCCTGTTTTCGACGTAGGAAGATGCCCTTGAACCTGGAGATTTCGGACCCATGGGAAGGGTACCATGCAGTATTACTTGAAAGGGTCTGCGTTGGCTCACCCAACCTCACCGAACCTCTCAGCCCCAAGAGTGTCCACCCTTATGTCTCAATCAGCTGTGGGTCTAGATATGGTCAATCCAGGTTGCATCACAGCCCCTGAACGAATTTTGTAAGAATTTCTCTCTCTTTCACTGCCTTTGTTTCACGGGTTTTGAAAAGTAATTTATTTTTATAATGGGGTTTAGCTGCTTTTCACGGCTGTGTTTATGCCGCTTTACACCCCCTTGACTCACTTACAGAGAGATATCAATACATAGGGTTGAAGGTTCTTACTAGTCAGATATATTCTTGTGCGGTGAATAGGGGGTGTTGAGTCCAGTTCACTGAAAAAGGAAGAGGTCTTGTCTCTTACATATTGGGTTTATGGAACGGTATCGGAGCTAATTTGAAACCCTTGTTTTATGCATCACCCCACCTCACCTTTCCCGTTCAGCAGCCATAGTGTGTTTCCTAAACGTGTGACTCTGTTCTGTTTTGTAATTCAGTTCAAGTGTAGCGGTTTTTACATTCCCTCTCTAAGTGATATCTTATGATAAGTGTCTTTTTCTGTGTGACTTATTTCACTTAGAATCGTCGTACCTAAATCCACTCATCGTGCTGCTACTAGCCTTATGACGTGGATTTCATGGCTGAGTGATATTCCATTGTACATGAGGACCACCACTTCTTTATCCATTTTTCTCTTTCCTAGGATATTTAAGGTGTAATGAAGTGGGGGTTCTTGTCAACAGAGCAGCCCTAAACTTTGGGGTGCCTGTGTCTTGCTGATTTTTAGTTTTCCCAATTTATACGCCCATGAGTGGAAGTGCCCTATGCTCTCCAAGCTGTGTTCTTTAGATGTTTCAGAACACACCGTACACTTCTCCAGAGTGGCTGTTGGCAATTTACATCCCACCCATCAGCGTAGCAAGGCTCCCATTTCTCCATGGCCGGTCCTGCATTTCTGGTTTGGACACTTTTTTCCGCATGGCCCTTTTGCCCGCTGGGAAGCGAGACTTCTTTGGAGCGCTGATTGGCCTTTCCAGGTTGCTTGGTTGGCCAAAAAGGGCGTATGCGTTTTTTCCTGAATATATTCAGGAAAAAACGCATACGCCCTTTTTGGCCAAGGGCATCATTGTCCACGTTTTGCCGCTTTTCATGTGCTTTCAAGGCGATTCGAATCTACCTCCTGAAATCTGTTTCCTGCAATTCTGCCTTGCTTTCAAAGCCTCTTCGTTGCCTTCCCTTAATATATTTGTGGACGAGAGGTATCATTTAAAACTCTGCAGGTTTGTGAATTGCAGTGCCCCTGAGCTCCATTTTTCAACTCGCTTTTTTGGGAGCTGGCCGCAAAAGCGCAGGATTGCTTCAGGCCCTCTTCTAGTTCTGGGGGGCAGGCTGAGCTTGTGCTTAATTCTTCTTCCTGATGGGAAAATAGAGTGACCTGTGCCTGTCCCAACACCTAGAGCTAGTCTCTCATTGGTTCCCCCACTTCCCCTTCATCCTCAGGACAAATTGCAACCTGTACGGAACAGGAGGTTAAAGGTGCTGATTCTCCAAGGAGGGAGATGGCTAGTAAATCGGCTGGAATGGCGAACCCGAGCAAAGGAGATGAGAAATGAGGTGCGTTTTAGAAACCTTTCCCGATCACACGGTGTACCATCTTCTGGGTTTCTCATGCCTGTTTTCGACGTAGGAAGATGCCCTTGAACCTGGAGATTTGGGACCCATGGGATGGGTACTATGCAGTATTACTTGAAAGGGTCTGCGTTGGCTCACCCAACCACACCGAACCTCTCAGCCCCAAGAGTGTCCACCCTTATGTCTCAATCAGCTGTGGGTCTAGATATGGTCAATCCAGGTTGCATCACAGCCCCTGAATGAATTTTGTAAGAATTTCTCTCTCTTTCACTGCCTTTGTTTCACGGGTTTTGAAAAGTAATTTATTTTTATAATGGGGTTTAGCTGCTTTTCACGGCTGTGTTTATGCCGCTTTACACCCCCTTGACTCACTTACAGAGAGATATCAATACATAGGTTTGAAGATTCTTACTAGTCAGATATATTCTTGTGCGGTGAATAGGGGGTGTTGAGTCCAGTTCACTGAAAAAGGAAGAGGTCTTGTCTCTTACATATTGGGTTTATGGAACGGTATCGGAGCTAATTTGAAACCCTTGTTTTATGCATCACCCCACCTCACCTTTCCCGTTCAGCAGCCATAGTGTGTTTTCTAAACGTGTGACTCTGTTCTGTTTTGTAATTCAGTTCAAGTGTAGCGGTTTTTACATTCCCTCTCTAAGTGATATCTTATGATAAGTGTCTTTTTCTGTGTGACTTATTTCAGTTAGAATCGTCGTACCTAAATCCACTCATCGTGCTGCTACTAGCCTTATGACGTGGATTTCATGGCTGAGTGATATTCCATTGTACATGAGGACCACCACTTCTTTATCCATTTTTCGCTTTCCTAGGATATTTAAGGTGTAATGAAGTGGGGGTTCTTGTCAACAGAGCAGCCCTAAACTTTGGGGTGCCTGTGTCTTGCTGATTTTTAGTTTTCCCAATTTATACGCCCATGAGTGGAAGTGCCCTATGCTCTCCAAGCTGTGTTTTTTAGATGTTTCAGAACACACCGTACACTTCTCCAGCGTGGCTGTTGGCAATTTACATCCCACCCATCAGCGTAGCAAGGCTCCCATTTCTCCATGGCCGGTCCTGCATTTCTGGTTTGGACACTTTTTTCCGCATGGCCCTTTTGCCCGCTGGGAAGCGAGACTTCTTTGGAGCGCTGATTGGCCTTTCCAGGTTGCTTGGTTGGCCAAAAAGGGCGTATGCGTTTTTTCCTGAATATATTCAGGAAAAAACGCATACGCCCTTTTTGGCCAAGGGCATCATTGTCCACGTTTTGCCGCTTTTCATGTGCTTTCAAGGCGATTCGAATCTACCTCCTGAAATCTGTTTCCTGCAATTCTGCCTTGCTTTCAAAGCCTCTTCGTTGCCTTCCCTTAATATATTTGTGGACGAGAGGTATCATTTAAAACTCTGCAGGTTTGTGAACTGCAGAGCCCCTGAGCTCCATTTTTCAACTCGCTTTTTTGGGAGCTGGCCGCAAAAGCGCAGGATTGCTTCAGGCCCTCTTCTGGTTCTGGGGGGCAGGCTGAGCTTGTGCTTAATTCTTCTTCCTGATGGGAAAATAGAGTGACCTGTGCCTGTCCCAACACCTAGAGCTAGTCTCTCATTGGTTCCCCCTCTTCCCCTTCATCCTCAGGACAAATTGCAACCTGTACGGAACAGGAGGTTAAAGGTGCTGATTCTCCAAGGAGGGAGATGGCTAGTAAATCGGCTGGAATGGCGAACCCGAGCAAAGGAGATGAGAAATGAGGTGCGTTTTAGAAACCTTTCCCGATCACACGGTGTACCATCTTCTGGGTTTCTCATGCCTTTTTTCGACGTAGGAAGATGCCCTTGAACCTGGAGATTTGGGACCCATGGGATGGGTACCATGCAGTATTACTTGAAAGGGTCTGCGTTGGCTCACCCAACCTCACCGAACCTCTCAGCCCCAAGAGTGTCCACCCTTATGTCTCAATCAGCTGTGGGTCTAGATATGGTCAATCCAGGTTGCATCACAGCCCCTGAATGAATTTTGTAAGAATTTCTCTCTCTTTCACTGCCTTTGTTTCACGGGTTTTGAAAAGTAATTTATTTTTATAATGGGGTTTAGCTGCTTTTCACGGCTGTGTTTATGCTGCTTTACACCCCCTTGACTCACTTACAGAGAGATATCAATACATAGGTTTGAAGATTCTTACTAGTCAGATATATTCTTGTGTGGTGAATAGGGGGTGTTGAGTCCAGTTCACTGAAAAAGGAAGAGGTCTTGTCTCTTACATATTGGGTTTATGGAACGGTATCGGAGCTAATTTGAAACCCTTGTTTTATGCATCACCCCACCTCACCTTTCCCGTTCAGCAGCCATAGTGTGTTTTCTAAACGTGTGACTCTGTTCTGTTTTGTAATTCAGTTCAAGTGTAGCGGTTTTTACATTCCCTCTCTAAGTGATATCTTATGATAAGTGTCTTTTTCTGTGTGACTTATTTCAGTTAGAATCGTCGTACCTAAATCCACTCATCGTGCTGCTACTAGCCTTATGACGTGGATTTCATGGCTGAGTGATATTCCATTGTACATGAGGACCACCACTTCTTTATCCATTTTTCTCTTTCCTAGGATATTTAAGGTGTAATGAAGTGGGGGTTCTTGTCAACAGAGCAGCCCTAAACTTTGGGGTGCCTGTGTCTTGCTGATTTTTAGTTTTCCCAATTTATACGCCCATGAGTGGAAGTGCCCTATGCTCTCCAAGCTGTGTTTTTTAGATGTTTCAGAACACACCGTACACTTCTCCAGAGTGGCTGTTGGCAATTTACATCCCACCCATCAGCGTAGCAAGGCTCCCATTTCTCCATGGCCGGTCCTGCATTTCTGGTTTGGACACTTTTTTCCGCATGGCCCTTTTGCCCGCTGGGAAGCGAGACTTCTTTGGAGCGCTGATTGGCCTTTCCAGGTTGCTTGGTTGGCCAAAAAGGGCGTATGCGTTTTTTCCTGAATATATTCAGGAAAAAACGCATACGCCCTTTTTGGCCAAGGGCATCATTGTCCACGTTTTGCCGCTTTTCATGTGCTTTCAAGGCGATTCGAATCTACCTCCTGAAATCTGTTTCCTGCAATTCTGCCTTGCTTTCAAAGCCTCTTCGTTGCCTTCCCTTAATATATTTGTGGACGAGAGGTATCATTTAAAACTCTGCAGGTTTGTGAACTGCAGAGCCCCTGAGCTCCATTTTTCAACTCGCTTTTTTGGGAGCTGGCCGCAAAAGCGCAGGATTGCTTCAGGCCCTCTTCTGGTTCTGGGGGGCAGGCTGAGCTTGTGCTTAATTCTTCTTCCTGATGGGAAAATAGAGTGACCTGTGCCTGTCCCAACACCTAGAGCTAGTCTCTCATTGGTTCCCCCTCTTCCCGTTCATCCTCAGGACAAATTGCAACCTGTACGGAACAGGAGGTTAAAGGTGCTGATTCTCCAAGGAGGGAGATGGCTAGTAAATCGGCTGGAATGGCGAACCCGAGCAAAGGAGATGAGAAATGAGGTGCGTTTTAGAAACCTTTCCCGATCACACGGTGTACCATCTTCTGGGTTTCTCATGCCTGTTTTCGACGTAGGAAGATGCCCTTGAACCTGGAGATTTGGGACCCATGGGATGGGTACCATGCAGTATTACTTGAAAGGGTCTGCGTTGGCTCACCCAACCTCACCGAACCTCTCAGCCCCAAGAGTGTCCACCCTTATGTCTCAATCAGCTGTGGGTCTAGATATGGTCAATCTAGGTTGCATCACAGCCCCTGAACGAATTTTGTAAGAATTTCTCTCTCTTTCACTGCCTTTGTTTCACGGGTTTTGAAAAGTAATTTATTTTTATAATGGGGTTTAGCTGCTTTTCACGGCTGTGTTTATGCCGCTTTACACCCCCTTGACTCACTTACAGAGAGATATCAATACATAGGTTTGAAGATTCTTACTAGTCAGATATATTCTTGTGCGGTGAATAGGGGGTGTTGAGTCCAGTTCACTGAAAAAGGAAGAGGTCTTGTCTCTTACATATTGGGTTTATGGAACGGTATCGGAGCTAATTTGAAACCCTTGTTTTATGCATCACCCCACCTCACCTTTCCCGTTCAGCAGCCATAGTGTGTTTTCTAAACGTGTGACTCTGTTCTGTTTTGTAATTCAGTTCAAGTGTAGCGGTTTTTACATTCCCTCTCTAAGTGATATCTTATGATAAGTGTCTTTTTCTGTGTGACTTATTTCAGTTAGAATCGTCGTACCTAAATCCACTCATCGTGCTGCTACTAGCCTTATGACGTGGATTTCATGGCTGAGTGATATTCCATTGTACATGAGGACCACCACTTCTTTATCCATTTTTCGCTTTCCTAGGATATTTAAGGTGTAATGAAGTGGGGGTTCTTGTCAACAGAGCAGCCCTAAACTTTGGGGTGCCTGTGTCTTGCTGATTTTTAGTTTTCCCAATTTATACGCCCATGAGTGGAAGTGCCCTATGCTCTCCAAGCTGTGTTTTTTAGATGTTTCAGAACACACCGTACACTTCTCCAGAGTGGCTGTTGGCAATTTACATCCCACCCATCAGCGTAGCAAGGCTCCCATTTCTCCATGGCCGGTCCTGCATTTCTGGTTCGGACACTTTTTTCCGCATGGCCCTTTTGCCCGCTGGGAAGCGAGACTTCTTTGGAGCGCTGATTGGCCTTTCCAGGTTGCTTGGTTGGCCAAAAAGGGCGTATGCGTTTTTTCCTGAATATATTCAGGAAAAAACGCATACGCCCTTTTTGGCCAAGGGCATCATTGTCCACGTTTTGCCGCTTTTCATGTGCTTTCAAGGCGATTCGAATCTACCTCCTGAAATCTGTTTCCTGCAATTCTGCCTTGCTTTCAAAGCCTCTTCGTTGCCTTCCCTTAATATATTTGTGGACGAGAGGTATCATTTAAAACTCTGCAGGTTTGTGAACTGCAGAGCCCCTGAGCTCCATTTTTCAACTCGCTTTTTTGGGAGCTGGCCGCAAAAGCGCAGGATTGCTTCAGGCCCTCTTCTGGTTCTGGGGGGCAGGCTGAGCTTGTGCTTAATTCTTCTTCCTGATGGGAAAATAGAGTGACCTGTGCCTGTCCCAACACCTAGAGATAGTCTCTCATTGGTTCCCCCTCTTCCCCTTCATCCTCAGGACAAATTGCAACCTGTACGGAACAGGAGGTTAAAGGTGCTGATTCTCCAAGGAGGGAGATGGCTAGTAAATCGGATGGAATGGCGAACCCGAGCAAAGGAGATGAGAAATGAGGTGCGTTTTAGAAACCTTTCCCGATCACACGGTGTACCATCTTCTGGGTTTCTCATGCCTGTTTTCGACGTAGGAAGATGCCCTTGAACCTGGAGATTTGGGACCCATGGGATGGGTACCATGCAGTATTACTTGAAAGGGTCTGCGTTGGCTCACCCAACCTCACCGAACCTCTCAGCCCCAAGAGTGTCCACCCTTATGTCTCAATCAGCTGTGGGTCTAGATATGGTCAATCCAGGTTGCATCACAGCCCCTGAACGAATTTTGTAAGAATTTCTCTCTCTTTCACTGCCTTTGTTTCACGGGTTTTGAAAAGTAATTTATTTTTATAATGGGGTTTAGCTGCTTTTCACGGCTGTGTTTATGCCGCTTTACACCCCCTTGACTCACTTACAGAGAGATATCAATACATAGGTTTGAAGATTCTTACTAGTCAGATATATTCTTGTGCGGTGAATAGGGGGTGTTGAGTCCAGTTCACTGAAAAAGGAATAGGTCTTGTCTCTTACATATTGGGTTTATGGAACGGTATCGGAGCTAATTTGAAACCCTTGTTTTATGCATCACCCCACCTCACCTTTCCCGTTCAGCAGCCATAGTGTGTTTTCTAAACGTGTGACTCTGTTCTGTTTTGTAATTCAGTTCAAGTGTAGCGGTTTTTACATTCCCTCTAGAAGTGATATCTTATGATAAGTGTCTTTTTCTGTGTGACTTATTTCAGTTAGAATCGTCGTACCTAAATCCACTCATCGTGCTGCTACTAGCCTTATGACGTGGATTTCATGGCTGAGTGATATTCCATTGTACATGAGGACCACCACTTCTTTATCCATTTTTCGCTTTCCTAGGATATTTAAGGTGTAATGAAGTGGGGGTTCTTGTCAACAGAGCAGCCCTAAACTTTGGGGTGCCTGTGTCTTGCTGATTTTTAGTTTTCCCAATTTATACGCCCATGAGTGGAAGTGCCCTATGCTCTCCAAGCTGTGTTTTTTAGATGTTTCAGAACACACCGTACACTTCTCCAGAGTGGCTGTTGGCAATTTACATCCCACCCATCAGCGTAGCAAGGCTCCCATTTCTCCATGGCCGGTCCTGCATTTCTGGTTTGGACACTTTTTTCCGCATGGCCCTTTTGCCCGCTGGGAAGCGAGACTTCTTTGGAGCGCTGATTGGCCTTTCCAGGTTGCTTGGTTGGCCAAAAAGGGCGTATGCGTTTTTTCCTGAATATATTCAGGAAAAAACGCATACGCCCTTTTTGGCCAAGGGCATCATTGTCCACGTTTTGCCGCTTTTCATGTGCTTTCAAGGCGATTCGAATCTACCTCCTGAAATCTGTTTCCTGCAATTCTGCCTTGCTTTCAAAGCCTCTTCGTTGCCTTCCCTTAATATATTTGTGGACGAGAGGTATCATTTAAAACTCTGCAGGTTTGTGAACTGCAGAGCCCCTGAGCTCCATTTTTCAACTCGCTTTTTTGGGAGCTGGCCGCAAAAGCGCAGGATTGCTTCAGGCCCTCTTCTGGTTCTGGGGGGCAGGCTGAGCTTGTGCTTAATTCTTCTTCCTGATGGGAAAATAGAGTGACCGGTGCCTGTCCCAACACCTAGAGCTAGTCTCTCATTGGTTCCCCCTCTTCCCGTTCATCCTCAGGACAAATTGCAACCTGTACGGAACAGGAGGTTAAAGGTGCTGATTCTCCAAGGAGGGAGATGGCTAGTAAATCGGCTGGAATGGCGAACCCGAGCAAAGGAGATGAGAAATGAGGTGCGTTTTAGAAACCTTTCCCGATCACACGGTGTACCATCTTCTGGGTTTCTCATGCCTGTTTTCGACGTAGGAAGATGCCCTTGAACCTGGAGATTTGGGACCCATGGGATGGGTACCATGCAGTATTACTTGAAAGGGTCTGCGTTGGCTCACCCAACCTCACCGAACCTCTCAGCCCCAAGAGTGTCCACCCTTATGTCTCAATCAGCTGTGGGTCTAGATATGGTCAATCCAGGTTGCATCACAGCCCCTGAACGAATTTTGTAAGAATTTCTCTCTCTTTCACTGCCTTTGTTTCACGGGTTTTGAAAAGTAATTTATTTTTATAATGGGGTTTAGCTGCTTTTCACGGCTGTGTTTATGCCGCTTTACACCCCCTTGACTCACTTACAGAGAGATATCAATACATAGGTTTGAAGATTCTTACTAGTCAGATATATTCTTGTGCGGTGAATAGGGGGTGTTGAGTCCAGTTCACTGAAAAAGGAATAGGTCTTGTCTCTTACATATTGGGTTTATGGAACGGTATCGGAGCTAATTTGAAACCCTTGTTTTATGCATCACCCCACCTCACCTTTCCCGTTCAGCAGCCATAGTGTGTTTCCTAAACGTGTGACTCTGTTCTGTTTTGTAATTCAGTTCAAGTGTAGCGGTTTTTACATTCCCTCTCTAAGTGATATCTTATGATAAGTGTCTTTTTCTGTGTGACTTATTTCACTTAGAATCGTCGTACCTAAATCCACTCATCGTGCTGCTACTAGCCTTATGACGTGGATTTCATGGCTGAGTGATATTCCATTGTACATGAGGACCACAACTTCTTTATCCATTTTTCTCTTTCCTAGGATATTTAAGGTGTAATGAAGTGGGGGTTCTTGTCAACAGAGCAGCCCTAAACTTTGGGGTGCCTGTGTCTTGCTGATTTTTAGTTTTCCCAATTTATACGCCCATGAGTGGAAGTGCCCTATGCTCTCCAAGCTGTGTTTTTTAGATGTTTCAGAACACACCGTACACTTCTCCAGAGTGGCTGTTGGCAATTTACATCCCACCCATCAGCGTAGCAAGGCTCCCATTTCTCCATGGCCGGTCCTGCATTTCTGGTTTGGACACTTTTTTCCGCATGGCCCTTTTGCCCGCTGGGAAGCGAGACTTCTTTGGAGCGCTGATTGGCCTTTCCAGGTTGCTTGGTTGGCCAAAAAGGGCGTATGCGTTTTTTCCTGAATATATTCAGGAAAAAACGCATACGCCCTTTTTGGCCAAGGGCATCATTGTCCACGTTTTGCCGCTTTTCATGTGCTTTCAAGGCGATTCGAATCTACCTCCTGAAATCTGTTTCCTGCAATTCTGCCTTGCTTTCAAAGCCTCTTCGTTGCCTTCCCTTAATATATTTGTGGACGAGAGGTATCATTTAAAACTCTGCAGGTTTGTGAACTGCAGTGCCCCTGAGCTCCATTTTTCAACTCGCTTTTTTGGGAGCTGGCCGCAAAAGCGCAGGATTGCTTCAGGCCCTCTTCTGGTTCTGGGGGGCAGGCTGAGCTTGTGCTTAATTCTTCTTCCTGATGGGAAAATAGAGTGACCGGTGCCTGTCCCAACACCTAGAGCTAGTCTCTCATTGGTTCCCCCTCTTCCCGTTCATCCTCAGGACAAATTGCAACCTGTACGGAACAGGAGGTTAAAGGTGCTGATTCTCCAAGGAGGGAGATGGCTAGTAAATCGGCTGGAATGGCGAACCCGAGCAAAGGAGATGAGAAATGAGGTGCGTTTTAGAAACCTTTCCCGATCACACGGTGTACCATCTTCTGGGTTTCTCATGCCTGTTTTCGACGTAGGAAGATGCCCTTGAACCTGGAGATTTGGGACCCATGGGATGGGTACCATGCAGTATTACTTGAAAGGGTCTGCGTTGGCTCACCCAACCTCACCGAACCTCTCAGCCCCAAGAGTGTCCACCCTTATGTCTCAATCAGCTGTGGGTCTAGATATGGTCAATCCAGGTTGCATCACAGCCCCTGAACGAATTTTGTAAGAATTTCTCTCTCTTTCACTGCCTTTGTTTCACGGGTTTTGAAAAGTAATTTATTTTTATAATGGGGTTTAGCTGCTTTTCACGGCTGTGTTTATGCCGCTTTACACCCCCTTGACTCACTTACAGAGAGATATCAATACATAGGTTTGAAGATTCTTACTAGTCAGATATATTCTTGTGCGGTGAATAGGGGGTGTTGAGTCCAGTTCACTGAAAAAGGAATAGGTCTTGTCTCTTACATATTGGGTTTATGGAACGGTATCGGAGCTAATTTGAAACCCTTGTTTTATGCATCACCCCACCTCACCTTTCCCGTTCAGCAGCCATAGTGTGTTTCCTAAACGTGTGACTCTGTTCTGTTTTGTAATTCAGTTCAAGTGTAGCGGTTTTTACATTCCCTCTCTAAGTGATATCTTATGATAAGTGTCTTTTTCTGTGTGACTTATTTCACTTAGAATCGTCGTACCTAAATCCACTCATCGTGCTGCTACTAGCCTTATGACGTGGATTTCATGGCTGAGTGATATTCCATTGTACATGAGGACCACAACTTCTTTATCCATTTTTCTCTTTCCTAGGATATTTAAGGTGTAATGAAGTGGGGGTTCTTGTCAACAGAGCAGCCCTAAACTTTGGGGTGCCTGTGTCTTGCTGATTTTTAGTTTTCCCAATTTATACGCCCATGAGTGGAAGTGCCCTATGCTCTCCAAGCTGTGTTTTTTAGATGTTTCAGAACACACCGTACACTTCTCCAGAGTGGCTGTTGGCAATTTACATCCCACCCATCAGCGTAGCAAGGCTCCCATTTCTCCATGGCCGGTCCTGCATTTCTGGTTTGGACACTTTTTTCCGCATGGCCCTTTTGCCCGCTGGGAAGCGAGACTTCTTTGGAGCGCTGATTGGCCTTTCCAGGTTGCTTGGTTGGCCAAAAAGGGCATCATTGTCCACGTTTTGCCGCTTTTCATGTGCTTTCAAGGCGATTCGAATCTACCTCCTGAAATCTGTTTCCTGCAATTCTGCCTTGCTTTCAAAGCCTCTTCGTTGCCTTCCCTTAATATATTTGTGGACGAGAGGTATCATTTAAAACTCTGCAGGTTTGTGAACTGCAGTGCCCCTGAGCTCCATTTTTCACCTCGCTTTTTTGGGAGCTGGCCGCAAAAGCGCAGGATTGCTTCAGGCCCTCTTCTGGTTCTGGGGGGCAGGCTGAGCTTGTGCTTAATTCTTCTTCCTGATGGGAAAATAGAGTGACCGGTGCCTGTCCCAACACCTAGAGCTAGTCTCTCATTGGTTCCCCCTCTTCCCGTTCATCCTCAGGACAAATTGCAACCTGTACGGAACAGGAGGTTAAAGGTGCTGATTCTCCAAGGAGGGAGATGGCTAGTAAATCGGCTGGAATGGCGAACCCGAGCAAAGGAGATGAGAAATGAGGTGCGTTTTAGAAACCTTTCCCGATCACACGGTGTACCATCTTCTGGGTTTCTCATGCCTGTTTTCGACGTAGGAAGATGCCCTTGAACCTGGAGATTTGGGACCCATGGGATGGGTACCATGCAGTATTACTTGAAAGGGTCTGCGTTGGCTCACCCAACCTCACCGAACCTCTCAGCCCCAAGAGTGTCCACCCTTATGTCTCAATCAGCTGTGGGTCTAGATATGGTCAATCCAGGTTGCATCACAGCCCCTGAACGAATTTTGTAAGAATTTCTCTCTCTTTCACTGCCTTTGTTTCACGGGTTTTGAAAAGTAATTTATTTTTATAATGGGGTTTAGCTGCTTTTCACGGCTGTGTTTATGCCGCTTTACACCCCCTTGACTCACTTACAGAGAGATATCAATACATAGGTTTGAAGATTCTTACTAGTCAGATATATTCTTGTGCGGTGAATAGGGGGTGTTGAGTCCAGTTCACTGAAAAAGGAATAGGTCTTGTCTCTTACATATTGGGTTTATGGAACGGTATCGGAGCTAATTTGAAACCCTTGTTTTATGCATCACCCCACCTCACCTTTCCCGTTCAGCAGCCATAGTGTGTTTCCTAAACGTGTGACTCTGTTCTGTTTTGTAATTCAGTTCAAGTGTAGCGGTTTTTACATTCCCTCTCTAAGTGATATCTTATGATAAGTGTCTTTTTCTGTGTGACTTATTTCACTTAGAATCGTCGTACCTAAATCCACTCATCGTGCTGCTACTAGCCTTATGACGTGGATTTCATGGCTGAGTGATATTCCATTGTACATGAGGACCACAACTTCTTTATCCATTTTTCTCTTTCCTAGGATATTTAAGGTGTAATGAAGTGGGGGTTCTTGTCAACAGAGCAGCCCTAAACTTTGGGGTGCCTGTGTCTTGCTGATTTTTAGTTTTCCCAATTTATACGCCCATGAGTGGAAGTGCCCTATGCTCTCCAAGCTGTGTTTTTTAGATGTTTCAGAACACACCGTACACTTCTCCAGAGTGGCTGTTGGCAATTTACATCCCACCCATCAGCGTAGCAAGGCTCCCATTTCTCCATGGCCGGTCCTGCATTTCTGGTTTGGACACTTTTTTCTGCATGGCCCTTTTGCCCGCTGGGAAGCGAGACTTCTTTGGAGCGCTGATTGGCCTTTCCAGGTTGCTTGGTTGGCCAAAAAGGGCGTATGCGTTTTTTCCTGAATATATTCAGGAAAAAACGCATACGCCCTTTTTGGCCAAGGGCATCATTGTCCACGTTTTGCCGCTTTTCATGTGCTTTCAAGGCGATTCGAATCTACCTCCTGAAATCTGTTTCCTGCAATTCTGCCTTGCTTTCAAAGCCTCTTCGTTGCCTTCCCTTAATATATTTGTGGACGAGAGGTATCATTTAAAACTCTGCAGGTTTGTGAATTGCAGTGCCCCTGAGCTCCATTTTTCAACTCGCTTTTTTGGGAGCTGGCCGCAAAAGCGCAGGATTGCTTCAGGCCCTCTTCTGGTTCTGGGGGGCAGGCTGAGCTTGTGCTTAATTCTTCTTCCTGATGGGAAAATAGAGTGACCGGTGCCTGTCCCAACACCTAGAGCTAGTCTCTCATTGGTTCCCCCTCTTCCCGTTCATCCTCAGGACAAATTGCAACCTGTACGGAACAGGAGGTTAAAGGTGCTGATTCTCCAAGGAGGGAGATGGCTAGTAAATCGGCTGGAATGGCGAACCCGAGCAAAGGAGATGAGAAATGAGGTGCGTTTTAGAAACCTTTCCCGATCACACGGTGTACCATCTTCTGGGTTTCTCATGCCTGTTTTCGACGTAGGAAGATGCCCTTGAACCTGGAGATTTGGGACCCATGGGATGGGTACCATGCAGTATTACTTGAAAGGGTCTGCGTTGGCTCACCCAACCTCACCGAACCTCTCAGCCCCAAGAGTGTCCACCCTTATGTCTCAATCAGCTGTGGGTCTAGATATGGTCAATCTAGGTTGCATCACAGCCCCTGAACGAATTTTGTAAGAATTTCTCTCTCTTTCACTGCCTTTGTTTCACGGGTTTTGAAAAGTAATTTATTTTTATAATGGGGTTTAGCTGCTTTTCACGGCTGTGTTTATGCCGCTTTACACCCCCTTGACTCACTTACAGAGAGATATCAATACATAGGTTTGAAGATTCTTACTAGTCAGATATATTCTTGTGCGGTGAATAGGGGGTGTTGAGTCCAGTTCACTGAAAAAGGAAGAGGTCTTGTCTCTTACATATTGGGTTTATGGAACGGTATCGGAGCTAATTTGAAACCCTTGTTTTATGCATCACCCCACCTCACCTTTCCCGTTCAGCAGCCATAGTGTGTTTTCTAAACGTGTGACTCTGTTCTGTTTTGTAATTCAGTTCAAGTGTAGCGGTTTTTACATTCCCTCTCTAAGTGATATCTTATGATAAGTGTCTTTTTCTGTGTGACTTATTTCAGTTAGAATCGTCGTACCTAAATCCACTCATCGTGCTGCTACTAGCCTTATGACGTGGATTTCATGGCTGAGTGATATTCCATTGTACATGAGGACCACCACTTCTTTATCCATTTTTCGCTTTCCTAGGATATTTAAGGTGTAATGAAGTGGGGGTTCTTGTCAACAGAGCAGCCCTAAACTTTGGGGTGCCTGTGTCTTGCTGATTTTTAGTTTTCCCAATTTATACGCCCATGAGTGGAAGTGCCCTATGCTCTCCAAGCTGTGTTTTTTAGATGTTTCAGAACACACCGTACACTTCTCCAGAGTGGCTGTTGGCAATTTACATCCCACCCATCAGCGTAGCAAGGCTCCCATTTCTCCATGGCCGGTCCTGCATTTCTGGTTCGGACACTTTTTTCCGCATGGCCCTTTTGCCCGCTGGGAAGCGAGACTTCTTTGGAGCGCTGATTGGCCTTTCCAGGTTGCTTGGTTGGCCAAAAAGGGCGTATGCGTTTTTTCCTGAATATATTCAGGAAAAAACGCATACGCCCTTTTTGGCCAAGGGCATCATTGTCCACGTTTTGCCGCTTTTCATGTGCTTTCAAGGCGATTCGAATCTACCTCCTGAAATCTGTTTCCTGCAATTCTGCCTTGCTTTCAAAGCCTCTTCGTTGCCTTCCTTTAATATATTTGTGGACGAGAGGTATCATTTAAAACTCTGCAGGTTTTTGAACTGCAGAGCCCCTGAGCTCCATTTTTCAACTCGCTTTTTTGGGAGCTGGCCGCAAAAGCGCAGGATTGCTTCAGGCCCTCTTCTGGTTCTGGGGGGCAGGCTGAGCTTGTGCTTAATTCTTCTTCCTGATGGGAAAATAGAGTGACCTGTGCCTGTCCCAACACCTAGAGCTAGTCTCTCATTGGTTCCCCCTCTTCCCCTTCATCCTCAGGACAAATTGCAACCTGTACGGAACAGGAGGTTAAAGGTGCTGATTCTCCAAGGAGGGAGATGGCTAGTAAATCGGATGGAATGGCGAACCCGAGCAAAGGAGATGAGAAATGAGGTGCGTTTTAGAAACCTTTCCCGATCACACGGTGTACCATCTTCTGGGTTTCTCATGCCTGTTTTCGACGTAGGAAGATGCCCTTGAACCTGGAGATTTGGGACCCATGGGATGGGTACCATGCAGTATTACTTGAAAGGGTCTGCGTTGGCTCACCCAACCTCACCGAACCTCTCAGCCCCAAGAGTGTCCACCCTTATGTCTCAATCAGCTGTGGGTCTAGATATGGTCAATCCAGGTTGCATCACAGCCCCTGAATGAATTTTGTAAGAATTTCTCTCTCTTTCACTGCCTTTGTTTCACGGGTTTTGAAAAGTAATTTATTTTTATAATGGGGTTTAGCTGCTTTTCACGGCTGTGTTTATGCCGCTTTACACCCCCTTGACTCACTTACAGAGAGATATCAATACATAGGTTTGAAGATTCTTACTAGTCAGATATATTCTTGTGCGGTGAATAGGGGGTGTTGAGTCCAGTTCACTGAAAAAGGAATAGGTCTTGTCTCTTACATATTGGGTTTATGGAACGGTATCGGAGCTAATTTGAAACCCTTGTTTTATGCATCACCCCACCTCACCTTTCCCGTTCAGCAGCCATAGTGTGTTTTCTAAACGTGTGACTCTGTTCTGTTTTGTAATTCAGTTCAAGTGTAGCGGTTTTTACATTCCCTCTAGAAGTGATATCTTATGATAAGTGTCTTTTTCTGTGTGACTTATTTCAGTTAGAATCGTCGTACCTAAATCCACTCATCGTGCTGCTACTAGCCTTATGACGTGGATTTCATGGCTGAGTGATATTCCATTGTACATGAGGACCACCATTTCTTTATCCATTTTTCGCTTTCCTAGGATATTTAAGGTGTAATGAAGTGGGGGTTCTTGTCAACAGAGCAGCCCTAAACTTTGGGGTGCCTGTGTCTTGCTGATTTTTAGTTTTCCCAATTTATACGCCCATGAGTGGAAGTGCCCTATGCTCTCCAAGCTGTGTTTTTTAGATGTTTCAGAACACACCGTACACTTCTCCAGAGTGGCTGTTGGCAATTTACATCCCACCCATCAGCGTAGCAAGGCTCCCATTTCTCCATGGCCGGTCCTGCATTTCTGGTTTGGACACTTTTTTCCGCATGGCCCTTTTGCCCGCTGGGAAGCGAGACTTCTTTGGAGCGCTGATTGGCCTTTCCAGGTTGCTTGGTTGGCCAAAAAGGGCGTATGCGTTTTTTCCTGAATATATTCAGGAAAAAACGCATACGCCCTTTTTGGCCAAGGGCATCATTGTCCACGTTTTGCCGCTTTTCATGTGCTTTCAAGGCGATTCGAATCTACCTCCTGAAATCTGTTTCCTGCAATTCTGCCTTGCTTTCAAAGCCTCTTCGTTGCCTTCCCTTAATATATTTGTGGACGAGAGGTATCATTTAAAACTCTGCAGGTTTGTGAACTGCAGAGCCCCTGAGCTCCATTTTTCAACTCGCTTTTTTGGGAGCTGGCCGCAAAAGCGCAGGATTGCTTCAGGCCCTCTTCTGGTTCTGGGGGGCAGGCTGAGCTTGTGCTTAATTCTTCTTCCTGATGGGAAAATAGAGTGACCGGTGCCTGTCCCAACACCTAGAGCTAGTCTCTCATTGGTTCCCCCTCTTCCCGTTCATCCTCAGGACAAATTGCAACCTGTACGGAACAGGAGGTTAAAGGTGCTGATTCTCCAAGGAGGGAGATGGCTAGTAAATCGGATGGAATGGCGAACCCGAGCAAAGGAGATGAGAAATGAGGTGCGTTTTAGAAACCTTTCCCGATCACACGGTGTACCATCTTCTGGGTTTCTCATGCCTGTTTTCGACGTAGGAAGATGCCCTTGAACCTGGAGATTTGGGACCCATGGGATGGGTACCATGCAGTATTACTTGAAAGGGTCTGCGTTGGCTCACCCAACCTCACCGAACCTCTCAGCCCCAAGAGTGTCCACCCTTATGTCTCAATCAGCTGTGGGTCTAGATATGGTCAATCCAGGTTGCATCACAGCCCCTGAACGAATTTTGTAAGAATTTCTCTCTCTTTCACTGCCTTTGTTTCACGGGTTTTGAAAAGTAATTTATTTTTATAATGGGGTTTAGCTGCTTTTCACGGCTGTGTTTATGCCGCTTTACACCCCCTTGACTCACTTACAGAGAGATATCAATACATAGGTTTGAAGATTCTTACTAGTCAGATATATTCTTGTGCGGTGAATAGGGGGTGTTGAGTCCAGTTCACTGAAAAAGGAATAGGTCTTGTCTCTTACATATTGGGTTTATGGAACGGTATCGGAGCTAATTTGAAACCCTTGTTTTATGCATCACCCCACCTCACCTTTCCCGTTCAGCAGCCATAGTGTGTTTCCTAAACGTGTGACTCTGTTCTGTTTTGTAATTCAGTTCAAGTGTAGCGGTTTTTACATTCCCTCTCTAAGTGATATCTTATGATAAGTGTCTTTTTGTGTGTGACTTATTTCACTTAGAATCGTCGTACCTAAATCCACTCATCGTGCTGCTACTAGCCTTATGACGTGGATTTCATGGCTGAGTGATATTCCATTGTACATGAGGACCACAACTTCTTTATCCATTTTTCTCTTTCCTAGGATATTTAAGGTGTAATGAAGTGGGGGTTCTTGTCAACAGAGCAGCCCTAAACTTTGGGGTGCCTGTGTCTTGCTGATTTTTAGTTTTCCCAATTTATACGCCCATGAGTGGAAGTGCCCTATGCTCTCCAAGCTGTGTTTTTTAGATGTTTCAGAACACACCGTACACTTCTCCAGAGTGGCTGTTGGCAATTTACATCCCACCCATCAGCGTAGCAAGGCTCCCATTTCTCCATGGCCGGTCCTGCATTTCTGGTTTGGACACTTTTTTCCGCATGGCCCTTTTGCCCGCTGGGAAGCGAGACTTCTTTGGAGCGCTGATTGGCCTTTCCAGGTTGCTTGGTTGGCCAAAAAGGGCGTATGCGTTTTTTCCTGAATATATTCAGGAAAAAACGCATACGCCCTTTTTGGCCAAGGGCATCATTGTCCACGTTTTGCCGCTTTTCATGTGCTTTCAAGGCGATTCGAATCTACCTCCTGAAATCTGTTTCCTGCAATTCTGCCTTGCTTTCAAAGCCTCTTCGTTGCCTTCCCTTAATATATTTGTGGACGAGAGGTATCATTTAAAACTCTGCAGGTTTGTGAACTGCAGTGCCCCTGAGCTCCATTTTTCAACTCGCTTTTTTGGGAGCTGGCCGCAAAAGCGCAGGATTGCTTCAGGCCCTCTTCTGGTTCTGGGGGGCAGGCTGAGCTTGTGCTTAATTCTTCTTCCTGATGGGAAAATAGAGTGACCGGTGCCTGTCCCAACACCTAGAGCTAGTCTCTCATTGGTTCCCCCTCTTCCCGTTCATCCTCAGGACAAATTGCAACCTGTACGGAACAGGAGGTTAAAGGTGCTGATTCTCCAAGGAGGGAGATGGCTAGTAAATCAGCTGGAATGGCGAACCCGAGCAAAGGAGATGAGAAATGAGGTGCGTTTTAGAAACCTTTCCCGATCACACGGTGTACCATCTTCTGGGTTTCTCATGCCTGTTTTCGACGTAGGAAGATGCCCTTGAACCTGGAGATTTGGGACCCATGGGATGGGTACCATGCAGTATTACTTGAAAGGGTCTGCGTTGGCTCACCCAACCTCACCGAACCTCTCAGCCCCAAGAGTGTCCACCCTTATGTCTCAATCAGCTGTGGGTCTAGATATGGTCAATCCAGGTTGCATCACAGCCCCTGAACGAATTTTGTAAGAATTTCTCTCTCTTTCACTGCCTTTGTTTCACGGGTTTTGAAAAGTAATTTATTTTTATAATGGGGTTTAGCTGCTTTTCACGGCTGTGTTTATGCCGCTTTACACCCCCTTGACTCACTTACAGAGAGATATCAATACATAGGTTTGAAGATTCTTACTAGTCAGATATATTCTTGTGCGGTGAATAGGGGGTGTTGAGTCCAGTTCACTGAAAAAGGAATAGGTCTTGTCTCTTACATATTGGGTTTATGGAACGGTATCGGAGCTAATTTGAAACCCTTGTTTTATGCATCACCCCACCTCACCTTTCCCGTTCAGCAGCCATAGTGTGTTTCCTAAACGTGTGACTCTGTTCTGTTTTGTAATTCAGTTCAAGTGTAGCGGTTTTTACATTCCCTCTCTAAGTGATATCTTATGATAAGTGTCTTTTTCTGTGTGACTTATTTCACTTAGAATCGTCGTACCTAAATCCACTCATCGTGCTGCTACTAGCCTTATGACGTGGATTTCATGGCTGAGTGATATTCCATTGTACATGAGGACCACAACTTCTTTATCCATTTTTCTCTTTCCTAGGATATTTAAGGTGTAATGCAGTGGGGGTTCTTGTCAACAGAGCAGCCCTAAACTTTGGGGTGCCTGTGTCTTGCTGATTTTTAGTTTTCCCAATTTATACGCCCATGAGTGGAAGTGCCCTATGCTCTCCAAGCTGTGTTTTTTAGATGTTTCAGAACACACCGTACACTTCTCCAGAGTGGCTGTTGGCAATTTACATCCCACCCATCAGCGTAGCAAGGCTCCCATTTCTCCATGGCCGGTCCTGCATTTCTGGTTTGGACACTTTTTTCCGCATGGCCCTTTTGCCCGCTGGGAAGCGAGACTTCTTTGGAGCGCTGATTGGCCTTTCCAGGTTGCTTGGTTGGCCAAAAAGGGCATCATTGTCCACGTTTTGCCGCTTTTCATGTGCTTTCAAGGCGATTCGAATCTACCTCCTGAAATCTGTTTCCTGCAATTCTGCCTTGCTTTCAAAGCCTCTTCGTTGCCTTCCCTTAATATATTTGTGGACGAGAGGTATCATTTAAAACTCTGCAGGTTTGTGAACTGCAGTGCCCCTGAGCTCCATTTTTCACCTCGCTTTTTTGGGAGCTGGCCGCAAAAGCGCAGGATTGCTTCAGGCCCTCTTCTGGTTCTGGGGGGCAGGCTGAGCTTGTGCTTAATTCTTCTTCCTGATGGGAAAATAGAGTGACCGGTGCCTGTCCCAACACCTAGAGCTAGTCTCTCATTGGTTCCCCCTCTTCCCGTTCATCCTCAGGACAAATTGCAACCTGTACGGAACAGGAGGTTAAAGGTGCTGATTCTCCAAGGAGGGAGATGGCTAGTAAATCGGCTGGAATGGCGAACCCGAGCAAAGGAGATGAGAAATGAGGTGCGTTTTAGAAACCTTTCCCGATCACACGGTGTACCATCTTCTGGGTTTCTCATGCCTGTTTTCGACGTAGGAAGATGCCCTTGAACCTGGAGATTTGGGACCCATGGGATGGGTACCATGCAGTATTACTTGAAAGGGTCTGCGTTGGCTCACCCAACCTCACCGAACCTCTCAGCCCCAAGAGTGTCCACCCTTATGTCTCAATCAGCTGTGGGTCTAGATATGGTCAATCCAGGTTGCATCACAGCCCCTGAACGAATTTTGTAAGAATTTCTCTCTCTTTCACTGCCTTTGTTTCACGGGTTTTGAAAAGTAATTTATTTTTATAATGGGGTTTAGCTGCTTTTCACGGCTGTGTTTATGCCGCTTTACACCCCCTTGACTCACTTACAGAGAGATATCAATACATAGGTTTGAAGATTCTTACTAGTCAGATATATTCTTGTGCGGTGAATAGGGGGTGTTGAGTCCAGTTCACTGAAAAAGGAATAGGTCTTGTCTCTTACATATTGGGTTTATGGAACGGTATCGGAGCTAATTTGAAACCCTTGTTTTATGCATCACCCCACCTCACCTTTCCCGTTCAGCAGCCATAGTGTGTTTCCTAAACGTGTGACTCTGTTCTGTTTTGTAATTCAGTTCAAGTGTAGCGGTTTTTACATTCCCTCTCTAAGTGATATCTTATGATAAGTGTCTTTTTCTGTGTGACTTATTTCACTTAGAATCGTCGTACCTAAATCCACTCATCGTGCTGCTACTAGCCTTATGACGTGGATTTCATGGCTGAGTGATATTCCATTGTACATGAGGACCACAACTTCTTTATCCATTTTTCTCTTTCCTAGGATATTTAAGGTGTAATGAAGTGGGGGTTCTTGTCAACAGAGCAGCCCTAAACTTTGGGGTGCCTGTGTCTTGCTGATTTTTAGTTTTCCCAATTTATACGCCCATGAGTGGAAGTGCCCTATGCTCTCCAAGCTGTGTTTTTTAGATGTTTCAGAACACACCGTACACTTCTCCAGAGTGGCTGTTGGCAATTTACATCCCACCCATCAGCGTAGCAAGGCTCCCATTTCTCCATGGCCGGTCCTGCATTTCTGGTTTGGACACTTTTTTCTGCATGGCCCTTTTGCCCGCTGGGAAGCGAGACTTCTTTGGAGCGCTGATTGGCCTTTCCAGGTTGCTTGGTTGGCCAAAAAGGGCGTATGCGTTTTTTCCTGAATATATTCAGGAAAAAACGCATACGCCCTTTTTGGCCAAGGGCATCATTGTCCACGTTTTGCCGCTTTTCATGTGCTTTCAAGGCGATTCGAATCTACCTCCTGAAATCTGTTTCCTGCAATTCTGCCTTGCTTTCAAAGCCTCTTCGTTGCCTTCCCTTAATATATTTGTGGACGAGAGGTATCATTTAAAACTCTGCAGGTTTGTGAATTGCAGTGCCCCTGAGCTCCATTTTTCAACTCGCTTTTTTGGGAGCTGGCCGCAAAAGCGCAGGATTGCTTCAGGCCCTCTTCTGGTTCTGGGGGGCAGGCTGAGCTTGTGCTTAATTCTTCTTCCTGATGGGAAAATAGAGTGACCGGTGCCTGTCCCAACACCTAGAGCTAGTCTCTCATTGGTTCCCCCTCTTCCCGTTCATCCTCAGGACAAATTGCAACCTGTACGGAACAGGAGGTTAAAGGTGCTGATTCTCCAAGGAGGGAGATGGCTAGTAAATCGGCTGGAATGGCGAACCCGAGCAAAGGAGATGAGAAATGAGGTGCGTTTTAGAAACCTTTCCCGATCACACGGTGTACCATCTTCTGGGTTTCTCATGCCTGTTTTCGACGTAGGAAGATGCCCTTGAACCTGGAGATTTGGGACCCATGGGATGGGTACCATGCAGTATTACTTGAAAGGGTCTGCGTTGGCTCACCCAACCTCACCGAACCTCTCAGCCCCAAGAGTGTCCACCCTTATGTCTCAATCAGCTGTGGGTCTAGATATGGTCAATCCAGGTTGCATCACAGCCCCTGAACGAATTTTGTAAGAATTTCTCTCTCTTTCACTGCCTTTGTTTCACGGGTTTTGAAAAGTAATTTATTTTTATAATGGGGTTTAGCTGCTTTTCACGGCTGTGTTTAGGCCGCTTTACACCCCCTTGACTCACTTACAGAGAGATATCAATACATAGGTTTGAAGATTCTTACTAGTCAGATATATTCTTGTGCGGTGAATAGGGGGTGTTGAGTCCAGTTCACTGAAAAAGGAATAGGTCTTGTCTCTTACATATTGGGTTTATGGAACGGTATCGGAGCTAATTTGAAACCCTTGTTTTATGCATCACCCCACCTCACCTTTCCCGTTCAGCAGCCATAGTGTGTTTCCTAAACGTGTGACTCTGTTCTGTTTTGTAATTCAGTTCAAGTGTAGCGGTTTTTACATTCCCTCTCTAAGTGATATCTTATGATAAGTGTCTTTTTCTGTGTGACTTATTTCACTTAGAATCGTCGTACCTAAATCCACTCATCGTGCTGCTACTAGCCTTATGACGTGGATTTCATGGCTGAGTGATATTCCATTGTACATGAGGACCACAACTTCTTTATCCATTTTTCTCTTTCCTAGGATATTTAAGGTGTAATGAAGTGGGGGTTCTTGTCAACAGAGCAGCCCTAAACTTTGGGGTGCCTGTGTCTTGCTGATTTTTAGTTTTCCCAATTTATACGCCCATGAGTGGAAGTGCCCTATGCTCTCCAAGCTGTGTTTTTTAGATGTTTCAGAACACACCGTACACTTCTCCAGAGTGGCTGTTGGCAATTTACATCCCACCCATCAGCGTAGCAAGGCTCCCATTTCTCCATGGCCGGTCCTGCATTTCTGGTTTGGACACTTTTTTCCGCATGGCCCTTTTGCCCGCTGGGAAGCGAGACTTCTTTGGAGCGCTGATTGGCCTTTCCAGGTTGCTTGGTTGGCCAAAAAGGGCGTATGCGTTTTTTCCTGAATATATTCAGGAAAAAACGCATACGCCCTTTTTGGCCAAGGGCATCATTGTCCACGTTTTGCCGCTTTTCATGTGCTTTCAAGGCGATTCGAATCTACCTCCTGAAATCTGTTTCCTGCAATTCTGCCTTGCTTTCAAAGCCTCTTCGTTGCCTTCCCTTAATATATTTGTGGACGAGAGGTATCATTTAAAACTCTGCAGGTTTGTGAACTGCAGTGCCCCTGAGCTCCATTTTTCACCTCGCTTTTTTGGGAGCTGGCCGCAAAAGCGCAGGATTGCTTCAGGCCCTCTTCTGGTTCTGGGGGGCAGGCTGAGCTTGTGCTTAATTCTTCTTCCTGATGGGAAAATAGAGTGACCGGTGCCTGTCCCAACACCTAGAGCTAGTCTCTCATTGGTTCCCCCTCTTCCCGTTCATCCTCAGGACAAATTGCAACCTGTACGGAACAGGAGGTTAAAGGTGCTGATTCTCCAAGGAGGGAGATGGCTAGTAAATCGGCTGGAATGGCGAACCCGAGCAAAGGAGATGAGAAATGAGGTGCGTTTTAGAAACCTTTCCCGATCACACGGTGTACCATCTTCTGGGTTTCTCATGCCTGTTTTCGACATAGGAAGATGCCCTTGAACCTGGAGATTTGGGACCCATGGGATGGGTACCATGCAGTATTACTTGAAAGGGTCTGCGTTGGCTCACCCAACCTCACCGAACCTCTCAGCCCCAAGAGTGTCCACCCTTATGTCTCAATCAGCTGTGGGTCTAGATATGGTCAATCCAGGTTGCATCACAGCCCCTGAACGAATTTTGTAAGAATTTCTCTCTCTTTCACTGCCTTTGTTTCACGGGTTTTGAAAAGTAATTTATTTTTATAATGGGGTTTAGCTGCTTTTCACGGCTGTGTTTATGCCGCTTTACACCCCCTTGACTCACTTACAGAGAGATATCAATACATAGGTTTGAAGATTCTTACTAGTCAGATATATTCTTGTGCGGTGAATAGGGGGTGTTGAGTCCAGTTCACTGAAAAAGGAATAGGTCTTGTCTCTTACATATTGGGTTTATGGAACGGTATCGGAGCTAATTTGAAACCCTTGTTTTATGCATCACCCCACCTCACCTTTCCCGTTCAGCAGCCATAGTGTGTTTCCTAAACGTGTGACTCTGTTCTGTTTTGTAATTCAGTTCAAGTGTAGCGGTTTTTACATTCCCTCTCTAAGTGATATCTTATGATAAGTGTCTTTTTCTGTGTGACTTATTTCACTTAGAATCGTCGTACCTAAATCCACTCATCGTGCTGCTACTAGCCTTATGACGTGGATTTCATGGCTGAGTGATATTCCATTGTACATGAGGACCACAACTTCTTTATCCATTTTTCTCTTTCCTAGGATATTTAAGGTGTAATGAAGTGGGGGTTCTTGTCAACAGAGCAGCCCTAAACTTTGGGGTGCCTGTGTCTTGTTGATTTTTAGTTTTCCCAATTTATACGCCCATGAGTGGAAGTGCCCTATGCTCTCCAAGCTGTGTTTTTTAGATGTTTCAGAACACACCGTACACTTCTCCAGAGTGGCTGTTGGCAATTTACATCCCACCCATCAGCGTAGCAAGGCTCCCATTTCTCCATGGCCGGTCCTGCATTTCTGGTTTGGACACTTTTTTCCGCATGGCCCTTTTGCCCGCTGGGAAGCGAGACTTCTTTGGAGCGCTGATTGGCCTTTCCAGGTTGCTTGGTTGGCCAAAAAGGGCGTATGCGTTTTTTCCTGAATATATTCAGGAAAAAACGCATACGCCCTTTTTGGCCAAGGGCATCATTGTCCACGTTTTGCCGCTTTTCATGTGCTTTCAAGGCGATTCGAATCTACCTCCTGAAATCTGTTTCCTGCAATTCTGCCTTGCTTTCAAAGCCTCTTCGTTGCCTTCCCTTAATATATTTGTGGACGAGAGGTATCATTTAAAACTCTGCAGGTTTGTGAATTGCAGTGCCCCTGAGCTCCATTCTTCACCTCGCTTTTTTGGGAGCTGGCCGCAAAACCGCAGGATTGCTTCAGGCCCTCTTCTGGTTCTGGGGGGCAGGCTGAGCTTGTGCTTAATTCTTCTTCCTGATGGGAAAATAGAGTGACCGGTGCCTGTCCCAACACCTAGAGCTAGTCTCTCATTGGTTCCCCCTCTTCCCGTTCATCCTCAGGACAAATTGCAACCTGTACGGAACAGGAGGTTAAAGGTGCTGATTCTCCAAGGAGGGAGATGGCTAGTAAATCGGATGGAATGGCGAACCCGAGCAAAGGAGATGAGAAATGAGGTGCGTTTTAGAAACCTTTCCCGATCACACGGTGTACCATCTTCTGGGTTTCTCATGCCTGTTTTCGACGTAGGAAGATGCCCTTGAACCTGGAGATTTGGGACCCATGGGATGGGTACCATGCAGTATTACTTGAAAGGGTCTGCGTTGGCTCACCCAACCTCACCGAACCTCTCAGCCCCAAGAGTGTCCACCCTTATGTCTCAATCAGCTGTGGGTCTAGATATGGTCAATCCAGGTTGCATCACAGCCCCTGAACGAATTTTGTAAGAATTTCTCTCTCTTTCACTGCCTTTGTTTCACGGGTTTTGAAAAGTAATTTATTTTTATAATGGGGTTTAGCTGCTTTTCACGGCTGTGTTTATGCCGCTTTACACCCCCTTGACTCACTTACAGAGAGATATCAATACATAGGTTTGAAGATTCTTACTAGTCAGATATATTCTTGTGCGGTGAATAGGGGGTGTTGAGTCCAGTTCACTGAAAAAGGAATAGGTCTTGTCTCTTACATATTGGGTTTATGGAACGGTATCGGAGCTAATTTGAAACCCTTGTTTTATGCATCACCCCACCTCACCTTTCCCGTTCAGCAGCCATAGTGTGTTTCCTAAACGTGTGACTCTGTTCTGTTTTGTAATTCAGTTCAAGTGTAGCGGTTTTTACATTCCCTCTCTAAGTGATATCTTATGATAAGTGTCTTTTTCTGTGTGACTTATTTCACTTAGAATCGTCGTACCTAAATCCACTCATCGTGCTGCTACTAGCCTTATGACGTGGATTTCATGGCTGAGTGATATTCCATTGTACATGAGGACCACAACTTCTTTATCCATTTTTCTCTTTCCTAGGATATTTAAGGTGTAATGAAGTGGGGGTTCTTGTCAACAGAGCAGCCCTAAACTTTGGGGTGCCTGTGTCTTGCTGATTTTTAGTTTTCCCAATTTATACGCCCATGAGTGGAAGTGCCCTATGCTCTCCAAGCTGTGTTTTTTAGATGTTTCAGAACACACCGTACACTTCTCCAGAGTGGCTGTTGGCAATTTACATCCCACCCATCAGCGTAGCAAGGCTCCCATTTCTCCATGGCCGGTCCTGCATTTCTGGTTTGGACACTTTTTTCCGCATGGCCCTTTTGCCCGCTGGGAAGCGAGACTTCTTTGGAGCGCTGATTGGCCTTTCCAGGTTGCTTGGTTGGCCAAAAAGGGCGTATGCGTTTTTTCCTGAATATATTCAGGAAAAAACGCATACGCCCTTTTTGGCCAAGGGCATCATTGTCCACGTTTTGCCGCTTTTCATATGCTTTCAAGGCGATTCGAATCTACCTCCTGAAATCTGTTTCCTGCAATTCTGCCTTGCTTTCAAAGCCTCTTCGTTGCCTTCCCTTAATATATTTGTGGACGAGAGGTATCATTTAAAACTCTGCAGGTTTGTGAACTGCAGTGCCCCTGAGCTCCATTTTTCACCTCGCTTTTTTGGGAGCTGGCCGCAAAACCGCAGGATTGCTTCAGGCCCTCTTCTGGTTCTGGGGGGCAGGCTGAGCTTGTGCTTAATTCTTCTTCCTGATGGGAAAATAGAGTGACCGGTGCCTGTCCCAACACCTAGAGCTAGTCTCTCATTGGTTCCCCCTCTTCCCGTTCATCCTCAGGACAAATTGCAACCTGTACGGAACAGGAGGTTAAAGGTGCTGATTCTCCAAGGAGGGAGATGGCTAGTAAATCGGATGGAATGGCGAACCCGAGCAAAGGAGATGAGAAATGAGGTGCGTTTTAGAAACCTTTCCCGATCACACGGTGTACCATCTTCTGGGTTTCTCATGCCTGTTTTCGACGTAGGAAGATGCCCTTGAACCTGGAGATTTGGGACCCATGGGATGGGTACCATGCAGTATTACTTGAAAGGGTCTGCGTTGGCTCACCCAACCTCACCGAACCTCTCAGCCCCAAGAGTGTCCACCCTTATGTCTCAATCAGCTGTGGGTCTAGATATGGTCAATCCAGGTTGCATCACAGCCCCTGAACGAATTTTGTAAGAATTTCTCTCTCTTTCACTGCCTTTGTTTCACGGGTTTTGAAAAGTAATTTATTTTTATAATGGGGTTTAGCTGCTTTTCACGGCTGTGTTTATGCCGCTTTACACCCCCTTGACTCACTTACAGAGAGATATCAATACATAGGTTTGAAGATTCTTACTAGTCAGATATATTCTTGTGCGGTGAATAGGGGGTGTTGAGTCCAGTTCACTGAAAAAGGAATAGGTCTTGTCTCTTACATATTGGGTTTATGGAACGGTATCGGAGCTAATTTGAAACCCTTGTTTTATGCATCACCCCACCTCACCTTTCCCGTTCAGCAGCCATAGTGTGTTTCCTAAACGTGTGACTCTGTTCTGTTTTGTAATTCAGTTCAAGTGTAGCGGTTTTTACATTCCCTCTCTAAGTGATATCTTATGATAAGTGTCTTTTTCTGTGTGACTTATTTCACTTAGAATCGTCGTACCTAAATCCACTCATCGTGCTGCTACTAGCCTTATGACGTGGATTTCATGGCTGAGTGATATTCCATTGTACATGAGGACCACAACTTCTTTATCCATTTTTCTCTTTCCTAGGATATTTAAGGTGTAATGAAGTGGGGGTTCTTGTCAACAGAGCAGCCCTAAACTTTGGGGTGCCTGTGTCTTGCTGATTTTTAGTTTTCCCAATTTATACGCCCATGAGTGGAAGTGCCCTATGCTCTCCAAGCTGTGTTTTTTAGATGTTTCAGAACACACCGTACACTTCTCCAGAGTGGCTGTTGGCAATTTACATCCCACCCATCAGCGTAGCAAGGCTCCCATTTCTCCATGGCCGGTCCTGCATTTCTGGTTTGGACACTTTTTTCCGCATGGCCCTTTTGCCCGCTGGGAAGCGAGACTTCTTTGGAGCGCTGATTGGCCTTTCCAGGTTGCTTGGTTGGCCAAAAAGGGCGTATGCGTTTTTTCCTGAATATATTCAGGAAAAAACGCATACGCCCTTTTTGGCCAAGGGCATCATTGTCCACGTTTTGCCGCTTTTCATGTGCTTTCAAGGCGATTCGAATCTACCTCCTGAAATCTGTTTCCTGCAATTCTGCCTTGATTTCAAAGCCTCTTCGTTGCCTTCCCTTAATATATTTGTGGACGAGAGGTATCATTTAAAACTCTGCAGGTTTGTGAACTGCAGTGCCCCTGAGCTCCATTTTTCACCTCGCTTTTTTGGGAGCTGGCCGCAAAAGCGCAGGATTGCTTCAGGCCCTCTTCTGGTTCTGGGGGGCAGGCTGAGCTTGTGCTTAATTCTTCTTCCTGATGGGAAAATAGAGTGACCGGTGCCTGTCCCAACACCTAGAGCTAGTCTCTCATTGGTTCCCCCTCTTCCCGTTCATCCTCAGGACAAATTGCAACCTGTACGGAACAGGAGGTTAAAGGTGCTGATTCTCCAAGGAGGGAGATGGCTAGTAAATCGGATGGAATGGCGAACCCGAGCAAAGGAGATGAGAAATGAGGTGCGTTTTAGAAACCTTTCCCGATCACATGGTGTACCATCTTCTGGGTTTCTCATGCCTGTTTTCGACGTAGGAAGATGCCCTTGAACCTGGAGATTTGGGACCCATGGGATGGGTACCATGCAGTATTACTTGAAAGGGTCTGCGTTGGCTCACCCAACCTCACCGAACCTCTCAGCCCCAAGAGTGTCCACCCTTATGTCTCAATCAGCTGTGGGTCTAGATATGGTCAATCCAGGTTGCATCACAGCCCCTGAACGAATTTTGTAAGAATTTCTCTCTCTTTCACTGCCTTTGTTTCACGGGTTTTGAAAAGTAATTTATTTTTATAATGGGGTTTAGCTGCTTTTCACGGCTGTGTTTATGCCGCTTTACACCCCCTTGACTCACTTACAGAGAGATATCAATACATAGGTTTGAAGATTCTTACTAGTCAGATATATTCTTGTGCGGTGAATAGGGGGTGTTGAGTCCAGTTCACTGAAAAAGGAATAGGTCTTGTCTCTTACATATTGGGTTTATGGAACGGTATCGGAGCTAATTTGAAACCCTTGTTTTATGCATCACCCCACCTCACCTTTCCCGTTCAGCAGCCATAGTGTGTTTCCTAAACGTGTGACTCTGTTCTGTTTTGTAATTCAGTTCAAGTGTAGCGGTTTTTACATTCCCTCTCTAAGTGATATCTTATGATAAGTGTCTTTTTCTGTGTGACTTATTTCACTTAGAATCGTCGTACCTAAATCCACTCATCGTGCTGCTACTAGCCTTATGACGTGGATTTCATGGCTGAGTGATATTCCATTGTACATGAGGACCACAACTTCTTTATCCATTTTTCTCTTTCCTAGGATATTTAAGGTGTAATGAAGTGGGGGTTCTTGTCAACAGAGCAGCCCTAAACTTTGGGGTGCCTGTGTCTTGCTGATTTTTAGTTTTCCCAATTTATACGCCCATGAGTGGAAGTGCCCTATGCTCTCCAAGCTGTGTTTTTTAGATGTTTCAGAACACACCGTACACTTCTCCAGAGTGGCTGTTGGCAATTTACATCCCACCCATCAGCGTAGCAAGGCTCCCATTTCTCCATGGCCGGTCCTGCATTTCTGGTTTGGACACTTTTTTCCGCATGGCCCTTTTGCCCGCTGGGAAGCGAGACTTCTTTGGAGCGCTGATTGGCCTTTCCAGGTTGCTTGGTTGGCCAAAAAGGGCGTATGCGTTTTTTCCTGAATATATTCAGGAAAAAACGCATACGCCCTTTTTGGCCAAGGGCATCATTGTCCACGTTTTGCCGCTTTTCATGTGCTTTCAAGGCGATTCGAATCTACCTCCTGAAATCTGTTTCCTGCAATTCTGCCTTGCTTTCAAAGCCTCTTCGTTGCCTTCCCTTAATATATTTGTGGACGAGAGGTATCATTTAAAACTCTGCAGGTTTGTGAACTGCAGTGCCCCTGAGCTCCATTTTTCACCTCGCTTTTTTGGGAGCTGGCCGCAAAAGCGCAGGATTGCTTCAGGCCCTCTTCTGGTTCTGGGGGGCAGGCTGAGCTTGTGCTTAATTCTTCTTCCTGATGGGAAAATAGAGTGACCGGTGCCTGTCCCAACACCTAGAGCTAGTCTCTCATTGGTTCCCCCTCTTCCCGTTCATCCTCAGGACAAATTGCAACCTGTACGGAACAGGAGGTTAAAGGTGCTGATTCTCCAAGGAGGGAGATGGCTAGTAAATCGGCTGGAATGGCGAACCCGAGCAAAGGAGATGAGAAATGAGGTGCGTTTTAGAAACCTTTCCCGATCACACGGTGTACCATCTTCTGGGTTTCTCATGCCTGTTTTCGACGTAGGAAGATGCCCTTGAACCTGGAGATTTGGGACCCATGGGATGGGTACCATGCAGTATTACTTGAAAGGGTCTGCGTTGGCTCACCCAACCTCACCGAACCTCTCAGCCCCAAGAGTGTCCACCCTTATGTCTCAATCAGCTGTGGGTCTAGATATGGTCAATCCAGGTTGCATCACAGCCCCTGAACGAATTTTGTAAGAATTTCTCTCTCTTTCACTGCCTTTGTTTCACGGGTTTTGAAAAGTAATTTATTTTTATAATGGGGTTTAGCTGCTTTTCACGGCTGTGTTTATGCCGCTTTACACCCCCTTGACTCACTTACAGAGAGATATCAATACATAGGTTTGAAGATTCTTACTAGTCAGATATATTCTTGTGCGGTGAATAGGGGGTGTTGAGTCCAGTTCACTGAAAAAGGAATAGGTCTTGTCTCTTACATATTGGGTTTATGGAACGGTATCGGAGCTAATTTGAAACCCTTGTTTTATGCATCACCCCACCTCACCTTTCCCGTTCAGCAGCCATAGTGTGTTTCCTAAACGTGTGACTCTGTTCTGTTTTGTAATTCAGTTCAAGTGTAGCGGTTTTTACATTCCCTCTCTAAGTGATATCTTATGATAAGTGTCTTTTTCTGTGTGACTTATTTCACTTAGAATCGTCGTACCTAAATCCACTCATCGTGCTGCTACTAGCCTTATGACGTGGATTTCATGGCTGAGTGATATTCCATTGTACATGAGGACCACAACTTCTTTATCCATTTTTCTCTTTCCTAGGATATTTAAGGTGTAATGAAGTGGGGGTTCTTGTCAACAGAGCAGCCCTAAACTTTGGGGTGCCTGTGTCTTGCTGATTTTTAGTTTTCCCAATTTATACGCCCATGAGTGGAAGTGCCCTATGCTCTCCAAGCTGTGTTTTTTAGATGTTTCAGAACACACCGTACACTTCTCCAGAGTGGCTGTTGGCAATTTACATCCCACCCATCAGCGTAGCAAGGCTCCCATTTCTCCATGGCCGGTCCTGCATTTCTGGTTTGGACACTTTTTTCCGCATGGCCCTTTTGCCCGCTGGGAAGCGAGACTTCTTTGGAGCGCTGATTGGCCTTTCCAGGTTGCTTGGTTGGCCAAAAAGGGCGTATGCGTTTTTTCCTGAATATATTCAGGAAAAAACGCATACGCCCTTTTTGGCCAAGGGCATCATTGTCCACGTTTTGCCGCTTTTCATGTGCTTTCAAGGCGATTCGAATCTACCTCCTGAAATCTGTTTCCTGCAATTCTGCCTTGCTTTCAAAGCCTCTTCGTTGCCTTCCCTTAATATATTTGTGGACGAGAGGTATCATTTAAAACTCTGCAGGTTTGTGAACTGCAGTGCCCCTGAGCTCCATTTTTCAACTCGCTTTTTTGGGAGCTGGCCGCAAAAGCGCAGGATTGCTTCAGGCCCTCTTCTGGTTCTGGGGGGCAGGCTGAGCTTGTGCTTAATTCTTCTTCCTGATGGGAAAATAGAGTGACCTGTGCCTGTCCCAACACCTAGAGCTAGTCTCTCATTGGTTCCCCCTCTTCCCGTTCATCCTCAGGACAAATTGCAACCTGTACGGAACAGGAGGTTAAAGGTGCTGATTCTCCAAGGAGGGAGATGGCTAGTAAATCGGCTGGAATGGCGAACCCGAGCAAAGGAGATGAGAAATGAGGTGCGTTTTAGAAACCTTTCCCGATCACACGGTGTACCATCTTCTGGGTTTCTCATGCCTGTTTTCGACGTAGGAAGATGCCCTTGAACCTGGAGATTTGGGACCCATGGGATGGGTACCATGCAGTATTACTTGAAAGGGTCTGCGTTGGCTCACCCAACCTCACCGAACCTCTCAGCCCCAAGAGTGTCCACCCTTATGTCTCAATCAGCTGTGGGTCTAGATATGGTCAATCCAGGTTGCATCACAGCCCCTGAACGAATTTTGTAAGAATTTCTCTCTCTTTCACTGCCTTTGTTTCACGGGTTTTGAAAAGTAATTTATTTTTATAATGGGGTTTAGCTGCTTTTCACGGCTGTGTTTATGCCGCTTTACACCCCCTTGACTCACTTACAGAGAGATATCAATACATAGGTTTGAAGATTCTTACTAGTCAGATATATTCTTGTGCGGTGAATAGGGGGTGTTGAGTCCAGTTCACTGAAAAAGGAATAGGTCTTGTCTCTTACATATTGGGTTTATGGAACGGTATCGGAGCTAATTTGAAACCCTTGTTTTATGCATCACCCCACCTCACCTTTCCCGTTCAGCAGCCATAGTGTGTTTCCTAAACGTGTGACTCTGTTCTGTTTTGTAATTCAGTTCAAGTGTAGCGGTTTTTACATTCCCTCTCTAAGTGATATCTTATGATAAGTGTCTTTTTCTGTGTGACTTATTTCACTTAGAATCGTCGTACCTAAATCCACTCATCGTGCTGCTACTAGCCTTATGACGTGGATTTCATGGCTGAGTGATATTCCATTGTACATGAGGACCACAACTTCTTTATCCATTTTTCTCTTTCCTAGGATATTTAAGGTGTAATGAAGTGGGGGTTCTTGTCAACAGAGCAGCCCTAAACTTTGGGGTGCCTGTGTCTTGCTGATTTTTAGTTTTCCCAATTTATACGCCCATGAGTGGAAGTGCCCTATGCTCTCCAAGCTGTGTTTTTTAGATGTTTCAGAACACACCGTACACTTCTCCAGAGTGGCTGTTGGCAATTTACATCCCACCCATCAGCGTAGCAAGGCTCCCATTTCTCCATGGCCGGTCCTGCATTTCTGGTTTGGACACTTTTTTCCGCATGGCCCTTTTGCCCGCTGGGAAGCGAGACTTCTTTGGAGCGCTGATTGGCCTTTCCAGGTTGCTTGGTTGGCCAAAAAGGGCGTATGCGTTTTTTCCTGAATATATTCAGGAAAAAACGCATACGCCCTTTTTGGCCAAGGGCATCATTGTCCACGTTTTGCCGCTTTTCATGTGCTTTCAAGGCGATTCGAATCTACCTCCTGAAATCTGTTTCCTGCAATTCTGCCTTGCTTTCAAAGCCTCTTCGTTGCCTTCCCTTAATATATTTGTGGACGAGAGGTATCATTTAAAACTCTGCAGGTTTGTGAACTGCAGTGCCCCTGAGCTCCATTTTTCAACTCGCTTTTTTGGGAGCTGGCCGCAAAAGCGCAGGATTGCTTCAGGCCCTCTTCTGGTTCTGGGGGGCAGGCTGAGCTTGTGCTTAATTCTTCTTCCTGATGGGAAAATAGAGTGACCTCTGCCTGTCCCAACACCTAGAGCTAGTCTCTCATTGGTTCCCCCTCTTCCCGTTCATCCTCAGGACAAATTGCAACCTGTACGGAACAGGAGGTTAAAGGTGCTGATTCTCCAAGGAGGGAGATGGCTAGTAAATCGGGTGGAATGGCGAACCCGAGCAAAGGAGATGAGAAATGAGGTGCGTTTTAGAAACCTTTCCCGATCACACGTTGTACCATCTTCTGGGTTTCTCATGCCTGTTTTCGACGTAGTAAGATGCCCTTGAACCTTGAGATTTGGGACCCATGGGATGGGTACCATGCAGTATTACTTGAAAGGGTCTGCGTTGGCTCACCCAACCTCACCGAACCTCTCAGCCCCAAGAGTGTCCACCCTTATGTCTCAATCAGCTGTGGGTCTAGATATGGTCAATCCAGGTTGCATCACAGCCCCTGAACGAATTTTGTAAGAATTTCTCTCTCTTTCACTGCCTTTGTTTCACGGGTTTTGAAAAGTAATTTATTTTTATAATGGGGTTTAGCTGCTTTTCACGGCTGTGTTTATGCCGCTTTACACCCCCTTGACTCACTTACAGAGAGATATCAATACATAGGTTTGATTCTTACTAGTCAGATATATTCTTGTGCGGTGAATAGGGGGTGTTGAGTCCAGTTCACTGAAAAAGGAATAGGTCTTGTCTCTTACATATTGGGTTTATGGAACGGTATCGGAGCTAATTTGAAACCCTTGTTTTATGCATCACCCCACCTCACCTTTCCCGTTCAGCAGCCATAGTGTGTTTTCTGAACGTGTGACTCTGTTCTGTTTTGTAATTCAGTTCAAGTGTAGCGGTTTTTACATTCCCTCTCTAAGTGATATCTTATGATAAGTGTCTTTTTCTGTGTGACTTATTTCACTTAGAATCGTCGTACCTAAATCCACTCATCGTGCTGCTACTAGCCTTATGACGTGGATTTCATGGCTGAGTGATATTCCATTGTACATGAGGACCACCACTTCTTTATCCATTTGTCGCTTTCCTAGGATATTTCAGGTGTAATGAAGTGGGGGTTCTTGTCAACAGAGCAGCCCTAAACTTTGGGGTGCCTGTGTCTTGCTGATTTTTAGTTTTCCCAATTTATACGCCCATGAGTGGAAGTGCCCTATGCTCTCCAAGCTGTGTTTTTTAGATGTTTCAGAACACACCGTACACTTCTCCAGAGTGGCTGTTGGCAAGTTACATCCCACCCATCAGCGTAGCAAGGCTCCCATTTCTCCATGGCCGGTCCTGCATTTCTGGTTTGGACACTTTTTTCCGCATGGCCCTTTTGCCCGCTGGGAAGCGAGACTTCTTTGGAGCTCTGATTGGCCTTTCCAGGTTGCTTGGTTGGCCAAAAAGGGCGTATGCGTTTTTTCCTGAATATATTCAGGAAAAAACGCATACGCCCTTTTTGGCCAAGGGCATCATTGTCCACGTTTTGCCGCTTTTCATGTGCTTTCAAGGCGATTCGAATCTACCTCCTGAAATCTGTTTCCTGCAATTCTGCCTTGCTTTCAAAGCCTCTTCGTTGCCTTCCCTTAATATATTTGTGGACGAGAGGTATCATTTAAAACTCTGCAGGTATGTGAATTGCAGTGCCCCTGAGCTCCATTTTTCAACTCGCTTTTTTGGGAGCTGGCCGCAAAAGCGCAGGATTGCTTCAGGCCCTCTTCTGGTTCTGGGGGGCAGGCTGAGCTTGTGCTTAATTCTTCTTCCTGATGGGAAAATAGAGTGACCTGTGCCTGTCCCAACACCTAGAGCTAGTCTCTCATTGGTTCCCCCTCTTCCCGTTCATCCTCAGGACAAATTGCAACCTGTACGGAACAGGAGGTTAAAGGTGCTGATTCTCCAAGGAGGGAGATGGCTAGTAAATCGGCTGGAATGGCGAACCCGAGCAAAGGAGATGAGAAATGAGGTGCGTTTTAGAAACCTTTCCCGATCACACGGTGTACCATCTTCTGGGTTTCTCATGCCTGTTTTCGACGTAGGAAGATGCCCTTGAACCTGGAGATTTGGGACCCATGGGATGGGTACCATGCAGTATTACTTGAAAGGGTCTGCGTTGGCTCACCCAACCTCACCGAACCTCTCAGCCCCAAGAGTGTCCACCCTTATGTCTCAATCAGCTGTGGGTCTAGATATGGTCAATCCAGGTTGCATCACAGACCCTGAACGAATTTTGTAAGAATTTCTCTCTCTTTCACTGCCTTTTGTTTCACGGGTTTTGAAAAGTAATTTATTTTTATAATGGGGTTTAGCTGCTTTTCACGGCTGTGTTTATGCCGCTTTACACCCCCTTGACTCACTTACAGAGAGATATCAATACATAGGTTTGAAGATTCTTACTAGTCAGATATATTCTTGTGCGGTGAATAGGGGGTGTTGAGTCCAGTTCACTGAAAAAGGAATAGGTCTTGTCTCTTACATATTGGGTTTATGGAACGGTATCGGAGCTAATTTGAAACCCTTGTTTTATGCATCACCCCACCTCACCTTTCCCGTTCAGCAGCCATAGTGTGTTTTCTAAACGTGTGACTCTGTTCTGTTTTGTAATTCAGTTCAAGTGTAGCGGTTTTTACATTCCCTCTCTAAGTGATATCTTATGATAAGTGTCTTTTTCTGTGTGACTTATTTCACTTAGAATCGTCGTACCTAAATCCACTCATCGTGCTGCTACTAGCCTTATGACGTGGATTTCATGGCTGAGTGATATTCCATTGTACATGAGGACCACCACTTCTTTATCCATTTGTCGCTTTCCTAGGATATTTCAGGTGTAATGAAGTGGGGGTTCTTGTCAACAGAGCAGCCCTAAACTTTGGGGTGCCTGTGTCTTGCTGATTTTTAGTTTTCCCAATTTATACGCCCATGAGTGGAAGTGCCCTATGCTCTCCAAGCTGTGTTTTTTAGATGTTTCAGAACACACCGTACACTTCTCCAGAGTGGCTGTTGGCAATTTACATCCCACCCATCAGCGTAGCAAGGCTCCCATTTCTCCATGGCCGGTCCTGCATTTCTGGTTTGGACACTTTTTTCCGCATGGCCCTTTTGCCCGCTGGGAAGCGAGACTTCTTTGGAGCGCTGATTGGCCTTTCCAGGTTGCTTGGTTGGCCAAAAAGGGCGTATGCGTTTTTTCCTGAATATATTCAGGAAAAAACGCATACGCCCTTTTTGGCCAAGGGCATCATTGTCCACGTTTTGCCGCTTTTCATGTGCTTTCAAGGCGATTCGAATCTACCTCCTGAAATCTGTTTCCTGCAATTCTGCCTTGCTTTCAAAGCCTCTTCGTTGCCTTCCCTTAATATATTTGTGGACGAGAGGTATCATTTAAAACTCTGCAGGTTTGTGAATTGCAGTGCCCCTGAGCTCCATTTTTCAACTCGCTTTTTTGGGAGCTGGCCGCAAAAGCGCAGGATTGCTTCAGGCCCTCTTCTGGTTCTGGGGGGCAGGCTGAGCTTGTGCTTAATTCTTCTTCCTGATGGGAAAATAGAGTGACCTGTGCCTGTCCCAACACCTAGAGCTAGTCTCTCATTGGTTCCCCCTCTTCCCGTTCATCCTCAGGACAAATTGCAACCTGTACGGAACAGGAGGTTAAAGGTGCTGATTCTCCAAGGAGGGAGATGGCTAGTAAATCGGCTGGAATGGCGAACCCGAGCAAAGGAGATGAGAAATGAGGTGCGTTTTAGAAACCTTTCCCGATCACACGGTGTACCATCTTCTGGGTTTCTCATGCCTGTTTTCGACGTAGGAAGATGCCCTTGAACCTGGAGATTTGGGACCCATGGGATGGGTACCATGCAGTATTACTTGAAAGGGTCTGCGTTGGCTCACCCAACCTCACCAAACCTCTCAGCCCCAAGAGTGTCCACCCTTATGTCTCAATCAGCTGTGGGTCTAGATATGGTCAATCCAGGTTGCATCACAGCCCCTGAACGAATTTTGTAAGAATTTCTCTCTCTTTCACTGCCTTTGTTTCACGGGTTTTGAAAAGTAATTTATTTTTATAATGGGGTTTAGCTGCTTTTCACGGCTGTGGTTATGCCGCTTTACACCCCCTTGACTCACTTACAGAGAGATATCAATACATAGGTTTGAAGATTCTTACTAGTCAGATATATTCTTGTGCGGTGAATAGGGGGTGTTGAGTCCAGTTCACTGAAAAAGGAATAGGTCTTGTCTCTTACATATTGGGTTTATGGAACGGTATCGGAGCTAATTTGAAACCCTTGTTTTATGCATCACCCCACCTCACCTTTCCCGTTCAGCAGCCATAGTGTGTTTTCTGAACGTGTGACTCTGTTCTGTTTTGTAATTCAGTTCAAGTGTAGCGGTTTTTACATTCCCTCTCTAAGTGATATCTTATGATAAGTGTCTTTTTCTGTGTGACTTATTTCACTTAGAATCGTCGTACCTAAATCCACTCATCGTGCTGCTACTAGCCTTATGACGTGGATTTCATGGCTGAGTGATATTCCATTGTACATGAGGACCACCACTTCTTTATCCATTTGTCGCTTTCCTAGGATATTTCAGGTGTAATGAAGTGGGGGTTCTTGTCAACAGAGCAGCCCTAAACTTTGGGGTGCCTGTGTCTTGCTGATTTTTAGTTTTCCCAATTTATACGCCCATGAGTGGAAGTGCCCTATGCTCTCCAAGCTGTGTTTTTTAGATGTTTCAGAACACACCGTACACTTCTCCAGAGTGGCTGTTGGCAAGTTACATCCCACCCATCAGCGTAGCAAGGCTCCCATTTCTCCATGGCCGGTCCTGCATTTCTGGTTTGGACACTTTTTTCCGCATGGCCCTTTTGCCCGCTGGGAAGCGAGACTTCTTTGGAGCTCTGATTGGCCTTTCCAGGTTGCTTGGTTGGCCAAAAAGGGCGTATGCGTTTTTTCCTGAATATATTCAGGAAAAAACGCATACGCCCTTTTTGGCCAAGGGCATCATTGTCCACGTTTTGCCGCTTTTCATGTGCTTTCAAGGCGATTCGAATCTACCTCCTGAAATCTGTTTCCTGCAATTCTGCCTTGCTTTCAAAGCCTCTTCGTTGCCTTCCCTTAATATATTTGTGGACGAGAGGTATCATTTAAAACTCTGCAGGTATGTGAATTGCAGTGCCCCTGAGCTCCATTTTTCAACTCGCTTTTTTGGGAGCTGGCCGCAAAAGCGCAGGATTGCTTCAGGCCCTCTTCTGGTTCTGGGGGGCAGGCTGAGCTTGTGCTTAATTCTTCTTCCTGATGGGAAAATAGAGTGACCTGTGCCTGTCCCAACACCTAGAGCTAGTCTCTCATTGGTTCCCCCTCTTCCCGTTCATCCTCAGGACAAATTGCAACCTGTACGGAACAGGAGGTTAAAGGTGCTGATTCTCCAAGGAGGGAGATGGCTAGTAAATCGGCTGGAATGGCGAACCCGAGCAAAGGAGATGAGAAATGAGGTGCGTTTTAGAAACCTTTCCCGATCACACGGTGTACCATCTTCTGGGTTTCTCATGCCTGTTTTCGACGTAGGAAGATGCCCTTGAACCTGGAGATTTGGGACCCATGGGATGGGTACCATGCAGTATTACTTGAAAGGGTCTGCGTTGGCTCACCCAACCTCACCGAACCTCTCAGCCCCAAGAGTGTCCACCCTTATGTCTCAATCAGCTGTGGGTCTAGATATGGTCAATCCAGGTTGCATCACAGACCCTGAACGAATTTTGTAAGAATTTCTCTCTCTTTCACTGCCTTTTGTTTCACGGGTTTTGAAAAGTAATTTATTTTTATAATGGGGTTTAGCTGCTTTTCACGGCTGTGTTTATGCCGCTTTACACCCCCTTGACTCACTTACAGAGAGATATCAATACATAGGTTTGAAGATTCTTACTAGTCAGATATATTCTTGTGCGGTGAATAGGGGGTGTTGAGTCCAGTTCACTGAAAAAGGAATAGGTCTTGTCTCTTACATATTGGGTTTATGGAACGGTATCGGAGCTAATTTGAAACCCTTGTTTTATGCATCACCCCACCTCACCTTTCCCGTTCAGCAGCCATAGTGTGTTTTCTAAACGTGTGACTCTGTTCTGTTTTGTAATTCAGTTCAAGTGTAGCGGTTTTTACATTCCCTCTCTAAGTGATATCTTATGATAAGTGTCTTTTTCTGTGTGACTTATTTCACTTAGAATCGTCGTACCTAAATCCACTCATCGTGCTGCTACTAGCCTTATGACGTGGATTTCATGGCTGAGTGATATTCCATTGTACATGAGGACCACCACTTCTTTATCCATTTGTCGCTTTCCTAGGATATTTCAGGTGTAATGAAGTGGGGGTTCTTGTCAACAGAGCAGCCCTAAACTTTGGGGTGCCTGTGTCTTGCTGATTTTTAGTTTTCCCAATTTATACGCCCATGAGTGGAAGTGCCCTATGCTCTCCAAGCTGTGTTTTTTAGATGTTTCAGAACACACCGTACACTTCTCCAGAGTGGCTGTTGGCAATTTACATCCCACCCATCAGCGTAGCAAGGCTCCCATTTCTCCATGGCCGGTCCTGCATTTCTGGTTTGGACACTTTTTTCCGCATGGCCCTTTTGCCCGCTGGGAAGCGAGACTTCTTTGGAGCGCTGATTGGCCTTTCCAGGTTGCTTGGTTGGCCAAAAAGGGCGTATGCGTTTTTTCCTGAATATATTCAGGAAAAAACGCATACGCCCTTTTTGGCCAAGGGCATCATTGTCCACGTTTTGCCGCTTTTCATGTGCTTTCAAGGCGATTCGAATCTACCTCCTGAAATCTGTTTCCTGCAATTCTGCCTTGCTTTCAAAGCCTCTTCGTTGCCTTCCCTTAATATATTTGTGGACGAGAGGTATCATTTAAAACTCTGCAGGTTTGTGAATTGCAGTGCCCCTGAGCTCCATTTTTCAACTCGCTTTTTTGGGAGCTGGCCGCAAAAGCGCAGGATTGCTTCAGGCCCTCTTCTGGTTCTGGGGGGCAGGCTGAGCTTGTGCTTAATTCTTCTTCCTGATGGGAAAATAGAGTGACCTGTGCCTGTCCCAACACCTAGAGCTAGTCTCTCATTGGTTCCCCCTCTTCCCGTTCATCCTCAGGACAAATTGCAACCTGTACGGAACAGGAGGTTAAAGGTGCTGATTCTCCAAGGAGGGAGATGGCTAGTAAATCGGCTGGAATGGCGAACCCGAGCAAAGGAGATGAGAAATGAGGTGCGTTTTAGAAACCTTTCCCGATCACACGGTGTACCATCTTCTGGGTTTCTCATGCCTGTTTTCGACGTAGGAAGATGCCCTTGAACCTGGAGATTTGGGACCCATGGGATGGGTACCATGCAGTATTACTTGAAAGGGTCTGCGTTGGCTCACCCAACCTCACCAAACCTCTCAGCCCCAAGAGTGTCCACCCTTATGTCTCAATCAGCTGTGGGTCTAGATATGGTCAATCCAGGTTGCATCACAGCCCCTGAACGAATTTTGTAAGAATTTCTCTCTCTTTCACTGCCTTTGTTTCACGGGTTTTGAAAAGTAATTTATTTTTATAATGGGGTTTAGCTGCTTTTCACGGCTGTGGTTATGCCGCTTTACACCCCCTTGACTCACTTACAGAGAGATATCAATACATAGGTTTGAAGATTCTTACTAGTCAGATATATTCTTGTGCGGTGAATAGGGGGTGTTGAGTCCAGTTCACTGAAAAAGGAATAGGTCTTGTCTCTTACATATTGGGTTTATGGAATGGTATCTGAGCTAATTTGAAACCCTTGTTTTATGCATCACCCCACCTCACCTTTCCCGTTCAGCAGCCATAGTGTGTTTTCTGAACGTGTGACTCTGTTCTGTTTTGTAATTCAGTTCAAGTGTAGCGGTTTTTACATTCCCTCTCTAAGTGATATCTTATGATAAGTGTCTTTTTCTGTGTGACTTATTTCACTTAGAATCGTCGTACCTAAATCCACTCATCGTGCTGCTACTAGCCTTATGACGTGGATTTCATGGCTGAGTGATATTCCATTGTACATGAGGACCACCACTTCTTTATCCATTTGTCGCTTTCCTAGGATATTTTAGGTGTAATGAAGTGGGGGTTCTTGTCAACAGAGCAGCCCTAAACTTTGGGGTGCCTGTGTCTTGCTGATTTTTAGTTTTCCCAATTTATACGCCCATGAGTGGAAGTGCCCTATGCTCTCCAAGCTGTGTTTTTTAGATGTTTCAGAACACACCGTACACTTCTCCAGAGTGGCTGTTGGCAAGTTACATCCCACCCATCAGCGTAGCAAGGCTCCCATTTCTCCATGGCCGGTCCTGCATTTCTGGTTTGGACACTTTTTTCCGCATGGCCCTTTTGCCCGCTGGGAAGCGAGACTTCTTTGGAGCTCTGATTGGCCTTTCCAGGTTGCTTGGTTGGCCAAAAAGGGCGTATGCGTTTTTTCCTGAATATATTCAGGAAAAAACGCATACGCCCTTTTTGGCCAAGGGCATCATTGTCCACGTTTTGCCGCTTTTCATGTGCTTTCAAGGCGATTCGAATCTACCTCCTGAAATCTGTTTCCTGCAATTCTGCCTTGCTTTCAAAGCCTCTTCGTTGCCTTCCCTTAATATATTTGTGGACGAGAGGTATCATTTAAAACTCTGCAGGTTTGTGAATTGCAGTGCCCCTGAGCTCCATTTTTCAACTCGCTTTTTTGGGAGCTGGCCGCAAAAGCGCAGGATTGCTTCAGGCCCTCTTCTGGTTCTGGGGGGCAGGCTGAGCTTGTGCTTAATTCTTCTTCCTGATGGGAAAATAGAGTGACCTGTGCCTGTCCCAACACCTAGAGCTAGTCTCTCATTGGTTCCCCCTCTTCCCGTTCATCCTCAGGACAAATTGCAACCTGTACGGAACAGGAGGTTAAAGGTGCTGATTCTCCAAGGAGGGAGATGGCTAGTAAATCGGCTGGAATGGCGAACCCGAGCAAAGGAGATGAGAAATGAGGTGCGTTTTAGAAACCTTTCCCGATCACACGGTGTACCATCTTCTGGGTTTCTCATGCCTGTTTTCGACGTAGGAAGATGCCCTTGAACCTGGAGATTTGGGACCCATGGGATGGGTACCATGCAGTATTACTTGAAAGGGTCTGCGTTGGCTCACCCAACCTCACCGAACCTCTCAGCCCCAAGAGTGTCCACCCTTATGTCTCAATCAGCTGTGGGTCTAGATATGGTCAATCCAGGTTGCATCACAGACCCTGAACGAATTTTGTAAGAATTTCTCTCTCTTTCACTGCCTTTTGTTTCACGGGTTTTGAAAAGTAATTTATTTTTATAATGGGGTTTAGCTGCTTTTCACGGCTGTGTTTATGCCGCTTTACACCCCCTTGACTCACTTACAGAGAGATATCAATACATAGGTTTGAAGATTCTTACTAGTCAGATATATTCTTGTGCGGTGAATAGGGGGTGTTGAGTCCAGTTCACTGAAAAAGGAATAGGTCTTGTCTCTTACATATTGGGTTTATGGAACGGTATCTGAGCCAATTTGAAACCCTTGTTTTATGCATCACCCCACCTCACCTTTCCCGTTCAGCAGCCATAGTGTGTTTTCTGAACGTGTGACTCTGTTCTGTTTTGTAATTCAGTTCAAGTGTAGCGGTTTTTACATTCCCTCTCTAAGTGATATCTTATGATAAGTGTGTTTTTCTGTGTGACTTATTTCACTTAGAATCGTCGTACCTAAATCCACTCATCGTGCTGCTACTAGCCTTATGACGTGGATTTCATGGCTGAGTGATATTCCATTGTACATGAGGACCACAACTTCCTTATCCATTTTTCGCTTTCCTAGGATATTTAAGGTGTAATGAAGTGGGGGTTCTTGTCAACAGAGCAGCCCTAAACTTTGGGGTGCCTGTGTCTTGCTGATTTTTAGTTTTCCCAATTTATACGCCGATGAGTGGAAGTGCCCTATGCTCTCCAAGCTGTGTTTTTTAGATGTTTCAGAACACACCGTACACTTCTCCAGAGTGGCTGTTGGCAATTTACATCCCACCCATCAGCGTAGCAAGGCTCCCATTTCTCCATGGCCGGTCCTGCATTTCTGGTTTGGACACTTTTTTCCGCATGGCCCTTTTGCCCGCTGGGAAGCGAGACTTCTTTGGAGCGCTGATTGGCCTTTCCAGGTTGCTTGGTTGGCCAAAAAGGGCGTATGCGTTTTTTCCTGAATATATTCAGGAAAAAACGCATACGCCCTTTTTGGCCAAGGGCATCATTGTCCACGTTTTGCCGCTTTTCATGTGCTTTCAAGGCGATTCGAATCTACCTCCTGAAATCTGTTTCCTGCAATTCTGCCTTGCTTTCAAAGCCTCTTCGTTGCCTTCCCTTAATATATTTGTGGACGAGAGGTATCATTTAAAACTCTGCAGGTTTGTGAACTGCAGTGCCCCTGAGCTCCATTTTTCAACTCGCTTTTTTGGGAGCTGGCCGCAAAAGCGCAGGATTGCTTCAGGCCCTCTTCTGGTTCTGGGGGGCAGGCTGAGCTTGTGCTTAATTCTTCTTCCTGATGGGAAAATAGAGTGACCTGTGCCTGTCCCAACACCTAGAGCTAGTCTCTCATTGGTTCCCCCTCTTCCCGTTCATCCTCAGGACAAATTGCAACCTGTACGGAACAGGAGGTTAAAGGTGCTGATTCTCCAAGGAGGGAGATGGCTAGTAAATCGGCTGGAATGGCGAACCCGAGCAAAGGAGATGAGAAATGAGGTGCGTTTTAGAAACCTTTCCCGATCACACGGTGTACCATCTTCTGGGTTTCTCATGCCTGTTTTCGACGTAGGAAGATGCCCTTGAACCTGGAGATTTGGGACCCATGGGATGGGTACCATGCAGTATTACTTGAAAGGGTCTGCGTTGGCTCACCCAACCTCACCGAACCTCTCAGCCCCAAGAGTGTCCACCCTTATGTCTCAATCAGCTGTGGGTCTAGATATGGTCAATCCAGGTTGCATCACAGCCCCTGAACGAATTTTGTAAGAATTTCTCTCTCTTTCACTGCCTTTGTTTCACGGGTTTTGAAAAGTAATTTATTTTTATAATGGGGTTTAGCTGCTTTTCACGGCTGTGTTTATGCCGCTTTACACCCCCTTGACTCACTTACAGAGAGATATCAATACATAGGTTTGAAGATTCTTACTAGTCAGATATATTCTTGTGCGGTGAATAGGGGGTGTTGAGTCCAGTTCACTGAAAAAGGAATAGGTCTTGTCTCTTACATATTGGGTTTATGGAACGGTATCGGAGCTAATTTGAAACCCTTGTTTTATGCATCACCCCACCTCACCTTTCCCGTTCAGCAGCCATAGTGTGTTTTCTAAACGTGTGACTCTGTTCTGTTTTGTAATTCAGTTCAAGTGTAGGCGGTTTTTACATTCCCTCTCTAAGTGATATCTTATGATAAGTGTCTTTTTCTGTGTGACTTATTTCACTTAGAATCGTCGTACCTAAATCCACTCATCGTGCTGCTACTAGCCTTATGACGTGGATTTCATGGCTGAGTGATATTCCATTGTACATGAGGACCACAACTTCTTTATCCATTTTTCTCTTTCCTAGGATATTTAAGGTGTAATGAAGTGGGGGTTCTTGTCAACAGAGCAGCCCTAAACTTTGGGGTGCCTGTGTCTTGCTGATTTTTAGTTTTCCCAATTTATACGCCCATGAGTGGAAGTGCCCTATGCTCTCCAAGCTGTGTTTTTTAGATGTTTCAGAACACACCGTACACTTCTCCAGAGTGGCTGTTGGCAATTTACATCCCACCCATCAGCGTAGCAAGGCTCCCATTTCTCCATGGCCGGTCCTGCATTTCTGGTTTGGACACTTTTTTCCGCATGGCCCTTTTGCCCGCTGGGAAGCGAGACTTCTTTGGAGCGCTGATTGGCCTTTCCAGGTTGCTTGGTTGGCCAAAAAGGGCGTATGCGTTTTTTCCTGAATATATTCAGGAAAAAACGCATACGCCCTTTTTGGCCAAGGGCATCATTGTCCACGTTTTGCCGCTTTTCATGTGCTTTCAAGGCGATTCGAATCTACCTCCTGAAATCTGTTTCCTGCAATTCTGCCTTGCTTTCAAAGCCTCTTCGTTGCCTTCCCTTAATATATTTGTGGACGAGAGGTATCATTTAAAACTCTGCAGGTTTGTGAATTGCAGTGCCCCTGAGCTCCATTTTTCAACTCGCTTTTTTGGGAGCTGGCCGCAAAAGCGCAGGATTGCTTCAGGCCCTCTTCTGGTTCTGGGGGGCAGGCTGAGCTTGTGCTTAATTCTTCTTCCTGATGGGAAAATAGAGTGACCTGTGCCTGTCCCAACACCTAGAGCTAGTCTCTCATTGGTTCCCCCTCTTCCCGTTCATCCTCAGGACAAATTGCAACCTGTACGGAACAGGAGGTTAAAGGTGCTGATTCTCCAAGGAGGGAGATGGCTAGTAAATCGGCTGGAATGGCGAACCCGAGCAAAGGAGATGAGAAATGAGGTGCGTTTTAGAAACCTTTCCCGATCACACGGTGTACCATCTTCTGGGTTTCTCATGCCTGTTTTCGACGTAGGAAGATGCCCTTGAACCTGGAGATTTGGGACCCATGGGATGGGTACCATGCAGTATTACTTGAAAGGGTCTGCGTTGGCTCACCCAACCTCACCGAACCTCTCAGCCCCAAGAGTGTCCACCCTTATGTCTCAATCAGCTGTGGGTCTAGATATGGTCAATCCAGGTTGCATCACAGCCCCTGAACGAATTTTGTAAGAATTTCTCTCTCTTTCACTGTCTTTGTTTCACGGGTTTTGAAAAGTAATTTAATTTTATAATGGGGTTTAGCTGCTTTTCACGGCTGTGTTTATGCCGCTTTACACCCCCTTGACTCACTTACAGAGAGATATCAATACATAGGTTTGAAGATTCTTACTAGTCAGATATATTCTTGTGCGGTGAATAGGGGGTGTTGAGTCCAGTTCACTGAAAAAGGAATAGGTCTTGTCTCTTACATATTGGGTTTATGGAACGGTATCTGAGCCAATTTGAAACCCTTGTTTTATGCATCACCCCACCTCACCTTTCCCGTTCAGCAGCCATAGTGTGTTTTCTGAACGTGTGACTCTGTTCTGTTTTGTAATTCAGTTCAAGTGTAGCGGTTTTTACATTCCCTCTCTAAGTGATATCTTATGATAAGTGTCTTTTTCTGTGTGACTTATTTCACTTAGAATCGTCGTACCTAAATCCACTCATCGTGCTGCTACTAGCCTTATGACGTGGATTTCATGGCTGAGTGATATTCCATTGTACATGAGGACCACAACTTCCTTATCCATTTTTCGCTTTCCTAGGATATTTAAGGTGTAATGAAGTGGGGGTTCTTGTCAACAGAGCAGCCCTAAACTTTGGGGTGCCTGTGTCTTGCTGATTTTTAGTTTTCCCAATTTATACGCCCATGAGTGGAAGTGCCCTATGCTCTCCAAGCTGTGTTTTTTAGATGTTTCAGAACACACCGTACACTTCTCCAGAGTGGCTGTTGGCAATTTACATCCCACCCATCAGCGTAGCAAGGCTCCCATTTCTCCATGGCCGGTCCTGCATTTCTGGTTTGGACACTTTTTTCCGCATGGCCCTTTTGCCCGCTGGGAAGCGAGACTTCTTTGGAGCGCTGATTGGCCTTTCCAGGTTGCTTGGTTGGCCAAAAAGGGCGTATGCGTTTTTTCCTGAATATATTCAGGAAAAAACGCATACGCCCTTTTTGGCCAAGGGCATCATTGTCCACGTTTTGCCGCTTTTCATGTGCTTTCAAGGCGATTCGAATCTACCTCCTGAAATCTGTTTCCTGCAATTCTGCCTTGCTTTCAAAGCCTCTTCGTTGCCTTCCCTTAATATATTTGTGGACGAGAGGTATCATTTAAAACTCTGCAGGTTTGTGAACTGCAGTGCCCCTGAGCTCCATTTTTCAACTCGCTTTTTTGGGAGCTGGCCGCAAAAGCGCAGGATTGCTTCAGGCCCTCTTCTGGTTCTGGGGGGCAGGCTGAGCTTGTGCTTAATTCTTCTTCCTGATGGGAAAATAGAGTGACCTGTGCCTGTCCCAACACCTAGAGCTAGTCTCTCATTGGTTCCCCCTCTTCCCGTTCATCCTCAGGACAAATTGCAACCTGTACGGAACAGGAGGTTAAAGGTGCTGATTCTCCAAGGAGGGAGATGGCTAGTAAATCGGCTGGAATGGCGAACCCGAGCAAAGGAGATGAGAAATGAGGTGCGTTTTAGAAACCTTTCCCGATCACACGGTGTACCATCTTCTGGGTTTCTCATGCCTGTTTTCGACGTAGGAAGATGCCCTTGAACCTGGAGATTTGGGACCCATGGGATGGGTACCATGCAGTATTACTTGAAAGGGTCTGCGTTGGCTCACCCAACCTCACCGAACCTCTCAGCCCCAAGAGTGTCCACCCTTATGTCTCAATCAGCTGTGGGTCTAGATATGGTCAATCCAGGTTGCATCACAGCCCCTGAACGAATTTTGTAAGAATTTCTCTCTCTTTCACTGCCTTTGTTTCACGGGTTTTGAAAAGTAATTTATTTTTATAATGGGGTTTAGCTGCTTTTCACGGCTGTGTTTATGCCGCTTTACACCCCCTTGACTCACTTACAGAGAGATATCAATACATAGGTTTGAAGATTCTTACTAGTCAGATATATTCTTGTGCGGTGAATAGGGGGTGTTGAGTCCAGTTCACTGAAAAAGGAATAGGTCTTGTCTCTTACATATTGGGTTTATGGAACGGAATCGGAGCTAATTTGAAACCCTTGTTTTATGCATCACCCCACCTCACCTTTCCCGTTCAGCAGCCATAGTGTGTTTTCTAAACGTGTGACTCTGTTCTGTTTTGTAATTCAGTTCAAGTGTAGGCGGTTTTTACATTCCCTCTCTAAGTGATATCTTATGATAAGTGTCTTTTTCTGTGTGACTTATTTCACTTAGAATCGTCGTACCTAAATCCACTCATCGTGCTGCTACTAGCCTTATGACGTGGATTTCATGGCTGAGTGATATTCCATTGTACATGAGGACCACAACTTCTTTATCCATTTTTCTCTTTCCTAGGATATTTAAGGTGTAATGAAGTGGGGGTTCTTGTCAACAGAGCAGCCCTAAACTTTGGGGTGCCTGTGTCTTGCTGATTTTTAGTTTTCCCAATTTATACGCCCATGAGTGGAAGTGCCCTATGCTCTCCAAGCTGTGTTTTTTAGATGTTTCAGAACACACCGTACACTTCTCCAGAGTGGCTGTTGGCAATTTACATCCCACCCATCAGCGTAGCAAGGCTCCCATTTCTCCATGGCCGGTCCTGCATTTCTGGTTTGGACACTTTTTTCCGCATGGCCCTTTTGCCCGCTGGGAAGCGAGACTTCTTTGGAGCGCTGATTGGCCTTTCCAGGTTGCTTGGTTGGCCAAAAAGGGCGTATGCGTTTTTTCCTGAATATATTCAGGAAAAAACGCATACGCCCTTTTTGGCCAAGGGCATCATTGTCCACGTTTTGCCGCTTTTCATGTGCTTTCAAGGCGATTCGAATCTACCTCCTGAAATCTGTTTCCTGCAATTCTGCCTTGCTTTCAAAGCCTCTTCGTTGCCTTCCCTTAATATATTTGTGGACGAGAGGTATCATTTAAAACTCTGCAGGTTTGTGAATTGCAGTGCCCCTGAGCTCCATTTTTCAACTCGCTTTTTTGGGAGCTGGCCGCAAAAGCGCAGGATTGCTTCAGGCCCTCTTCTGGTTCTGGGGGGCAGGCTGAGCTTGTGCTTAATTCTTCTTCCTGATGGGAAAATAGAGTGACCTGTGCCTGTCCCAACACCTAGAGCTAGTCTCTCATTGGTTCCCCCTCTTCCCGTTCATCCTCAGGACAAATTGCAACCTGTACGGAACAGGAGGTTAAAGGTGCTGATTCTCCAAGGAGGGAGATGGCTAGTAAATCGGCTGGAATGGCGAACCCGAGCAAAGGAGATGAGAAATGAGGTGCGTTTTAGAAACCTTTCCCGATCACACCGTGTACCATCTTCTGGGTTTCTCATGCCTGTTTTCGACGTAGGAAGATGCCCTTGAACCTGGAGATTTGGGACCCATGGGATGGGTACCATGCAGTATTACTTGAAAGGGTCTGCGTTGGCTCACCCAACCTCACCGAACCTCTCAGCCCCAAGAGTGTCCACCCTTATGTCTCAATCAGCTGTGGGTCTAGATATGGTCAATCCAGGTTGCATCACAGCCCCTGAACGAATTTTGTAAGAATTTCTCTCTCTTTCACTGCCTTTGTTTCACGGGTTTTGAAAAGTAATTTATTTTTATAATGGGGTTTAGCTGCTTTTCACGGCTGTGTTTATGCCGCTTTACACCCCCTTGACTCACTTACAGAGAGATATCAATACATAGGTTTGAAGATTCTTACTAGTCAGATATATTCTTGTGCGGTGAATAGGGGGTGTTGAGTCCAGTTCACTGAAAAAGGAATAGGTCTTGTCTCTTACATATTGGGTTTATGGAACGGTATCTGAGCCAATTTGAAACCCTTGTTTTATGCATCACCCCACCTCACCTTTCCCGTTCATTAGCCATAGTGTGTTTTCTGAACGTGTGACTCTGTTCAGTTTTGTAATTCAGTTCAAGTGTAGCGGTTTTTACATTCCCTCTCTAAGTGATATCTTATGATAAGTGTCTTTTTCTGTGTGACTTATTTCACTTAAAATCGTCGTACCTAAATCCACTCATCGTGCTGCTACTAGCCTTATGACGTGGATTTCATGGCTGAGTGATATTCCATTGTACATGAGGACCACAACTTCCTTATCCATTTTTCGCTTTCCTAGGATATTTAAGGTGTAATGAAGTGGGGGTTCTTGTCAACAGAGCAGCCCTAAACTTTGGGGTGCCTGTGTCTTGCTGATTTTTAGTTTTCCCAATTTATACGCCCATGAGTGGAAGTGCCCTATGCTCTCCAAGCTGTGTTTTTTAGATGTTTCAGAACACACCGTACACTTCTCCAGAGTGGCTGTTGGCAAGTTACATCCCACCCATCAGCGTAGCAAGGCTCCCATTTCTCCATGGCCGGTCCTGCATTTCTGGTTTGGACACTTTTTTCCGCATGGCCCTTTTGCCCGCTGGGAAGCGAGACTTCTTTGGAGCGCTGATTGGCCTTTCCAGGTTGCTTGGTTGGCCAAAAAGGGCGTATGCGTTTTTTCCTGAATATATTCAGGAAAAAACGCATACGCCCTTTTTGGCCAAGGGCATCATTGTCCACGTTTTGCCGCTTTTCATGTGCTTTCAAGGCGATTCGAATCTACCTCCTGAAATCTGTTTCCTGCAATTCTGCCTTGCTTTCAAAGCCTCTTCGTTGCCTTCCCTTAATATATTTGTGGACGAGAGGTATCATTTAAAACTCTGCAGGTTTGTGAATTGCAGTGCCCCTGAGCTCCATTTTTCAACTCGCTTTTTTGGGAGCTGGCCGCAAAAGCGCAGGATTGCTTCAGGCCCTCTTCTGGTTCTGGGGGGCAGGCTGAGCTTTTGCTTAATTCTTCTTCCTGATGGGAAAATAGAGTGACCTGTGCCTGTCCCAACACCTAGAGCTAGTCTCTCATTGGTTCCCCCTCTTCCCGTTCATCCTCAGGACAAATTGCAACCTGTACGGAACAGGAGGTTAAAGGTGCTGATTCTCCAAGGAGGGAGATGGCTAGTAAATCGGCTGGAATGGCGAACCCGAGCAAAGGAGATGAGAAATGAGGTGCGTTTTAGAAACCTTTCCCGATCACACCGTGTACCATCTTCTGGGTTTCTCATGCCTGTTTTCGACGTAGGAAGATGCCCTTGAACCTGGAGATTTGGGACCCATGGGATGGGTACCATGCAGTATTACTTGAAAGGGTCTGCGTTGGCTCACCCAACCTCACCGAACCTCTCAGCCCCAAGAGTGTCCACCCTTATGTCTCAATCAGCTGTGGGTCTAGATATGGTCAATCCAGGTTGCATCACAGCCCCTGAACGAATTTTGTAAGAATTTCTCTCTCTTTCACTGCCTTTGTTTCACGGGTTTTGAAAAGTAATTTATTTTTATAATGGGGTTTAGCTGCTTTTCACGGCTGTGTTTATGCCGCTTTACACCCCCTTGACTCACTTACAGAGAGATATCAATACATAGGTTTGAAGATTCTTACTAGTCAGATATATTCTTGTGCGGTGAATAGGGGGTGTTGAGTCCAGTTCACTGAAAAAGGAATAGGTCTTGTCTCTTACATATTGGGTTTATGGAACGGTATCTGAGCCAATTTGAAACCCTTGTTTTATGCATCACCCCACCTCACCTTTCCCGTTCATTAGCCATAGTGTGTTTTCTGAACGTGTGACTCTGTTCTGTTTTGTAATTCAGTTCAAGTGTAGCGGTTTTTACATTCCCTCTCTAAGTGATATCTTATGATAAGTGTCTTTTTCTGTGTGACTTATTTCACTTAAAATCGTCGTACCTAAATCCACTCATCGTGCTGCTACTAGCCTTATGACGTGGATTTCATGGCTGAGTGATATTCCATTGTACATGAGGACCACAACTTCCTTATCCATTTTTCGCTTTCCTAGGATATTTAAGGTGTAATGAAGTGGGGGTTCTTGTCAACAGAGCAGCCCTAAACTTTGGGGTGCCTGTGTCTTGCTGATTTTTAGTTTTCCCAATTTATACGCCCATGAGTGGAAGTGCCCTATGCTCTCCAAGCTGTGTTTTTTAGATGTTTCAGAACACACCGTACACTTCTCCAGAGTGGCTGTTGGCAAGTTACATCCCACCCATCAGCGTAGCAAGGCTCCCATTTCTCCATGGCCGGTCCTGCATTTCTGGTTTGGACACTTTTTTCCGCATGGCCCTTTTGCCCGCTGGGAAGCGAGACTTCTTTGGAGCGCTGATTGGCCTTTCCAGGTTGCTTGGTTGGCCAAAAAGGGCGTATGCGTTTTTTCCTGAATATATTCAGGAAAAAACGCATAAGCCCTTTTTGGCCAAGGGCATCATTGTCCACGTTTTGCCGCTTTTCATGTGCTTTCAAGGCGATTCGAATCTACCTCCTGAAATCTGTTTCCTGCAATTCTGCCTTGCTTTCAAAGCCTCTTCGTTGCCTTCCCTTAATATATTTGTGGACGAGAGGTATCATTTAAAACTCTGCAGGTTTGTGAATTGCAGTGCCCCTGAGCTCCATTTTTCAACTCGCTTTTTTGGGAGCTGGCCGCAAAAGCGCAGGATTGCTTCAGGCCCTCTTCTGGTTCTGGGGGGCAGGCTGAGCTTGTGCTTAATTCTTCTTCCTGATGGGAAAATAGAGTGACCTGTGCCTGTCCCAACACCTAGAGCTAGTCTCTCATTGGTTCCCCCTCTTCCCGTTCATCCTCAGGACAAATTGCAACCTGTACGGAACAGGAGGTTAAAGGTGCTGATTCTCCAAGGAGGGAGATGGCTAGTAAATCGGCTGGAATGGCGAACCCGAGCAAAGGAGATGAGAAATGAGGTGCGTTTTAGAAACCTTTCCCGATCACACGGTGTACCATCTTCTGGGTTTCTCATGCCTGTTTTCGACGTAGGAAGATGCCCTTGAACCTGGAGATTTGGGACCCATGGGATGGGTACCATGCAGTATTACTTGAAAGGGTCTGCGTTGGCTCACCCAACCTCGCCGAACCTCTCAGCCCCAAGAGTGTCCACCCTTATGTCTCAATCAGCTGTGGGTCTAGATATGGTCAATCCAGGTTGCATCACAGCCCCTGAACGAATTTTGTAAGAATTTCTCTCTCTTTCACTGCCTTTGTTTCACGGGTTTTGAAAAGTAATTTATTTTTATAATGGGGTTTAGCTGCTTTTCACGGCTGTGTTTATGCCGCTTTACACCCCCTTGACTCACTTACAGAGAGATATCAATACATAGGTTTGAAGATTCTTACTAGTCAGATATATTCTTGTGCGGTGAATAGGGGGTGTTGAGTTCAGTTCACTGAAAAAGGAATAGGTCTTGTCTCTTACATATTGGGTTTATGGAACGGTATCGGAGCTAATTTGAAACCCTTGTTTTATGCATCACCCCACCTCACCTTTCCCGTTCAGCAGCCATAGTGTGTTTTCTGAACGTGTGACTCTGTTCTGTTTTGTAATTCAGTTCAAGTGTAGCGGTTTTTACATTCCCTCTCTAAGTGATATCTTATGATAAGTGTCTTTTTCTGTGTGACTTATTTCACTTAGAATCGTCGTACCTAAATCCACTCATCGTGCTGCTACTAGCCTTATGACGTGGATTTCATGGCTGAGTGATATTCCATTGTACATGAGGACCACAACTTCTTTATCCATTTTTCTCTTTCCTAGGATATTTAAGGTGTAATGAAGTGGGGGTTCTTGTCAACAGAGCAGCCCTAAACTTTGGGGTGCCTGTGTCTTGCTGATTTTTAGTTTTCCCAATTTATACGCCCATGAGTGGAAGTGCCCTATGCTCTCCAAGCTGTGTTTTTTAGATGTTTCAGAACACACCGTACACTTCTCCAGAGTGGCTGTTGGCAATTTACATCCCACCCATCAGCGTAGCAAGGCTCCCATTTCTCCATGGCCGGTCCTGCATTTCTGGTTTGGACACTTTTTTCCGCATGGCCCTTTTGCCCGCTGGGAAGCGAGACTTCTTTGGAGCGCTGATTGGCCTTTCCAGGTTGCTTGGTTGGCCAAAAAGGGCGTATGCGTTTTTTCCTGAATATATTCAGGAAAAAACGCATAAGCCCTTTTTGGCCAAGGGCATCATTGTCCACGTTTTGCCGCTTTTCATGTGCTTTCAAGGCGATTCGTATCTACCTCCTGAAATCTGTTTCCTGCAATTCTGCCTTGCTTTCAAAGCCTCTTCGTTGCCTTCCTTTAATATATTTGTGGACGAGAGGTATCATTTAAAACTCTGCAGGTTTGTGAATTGCAGTGCCCCTGAGCTCCATTTTTCAACTCGCTTTTTTGGGAGCTGGCCGCAAAAGCGCAGGATTGCTTCAGGCCCTCTTCTGGTTCTGGGGGGCAGGCTGAGCTTGTGCTTAATTCTTCTTCCTGATGGGAAAATAGAGTGACCTGTGCCTGTCCCAACACCTAGAGCTAGTCTCTCATTGGTTCCCCCTCTTCCCGTTCATCCTCAGGACAAATTGCAACCTGTACGGAACAGGAGGTTAAAGGTGCTGATTCTCCAAGGAGGGAGATGGCTAGTAAATCGGCTGGAATGGCGAACCCGAGCAAAGGAGATGAGAAATGAGGTGCGTTTTAGAAACCTTTCCCGATCACACGGTGTACCATCTTCTGGGTTTCTCATGCCTGTTTTCGACGTAGGAAGATGCCCTTGAACCTGGAGATTTGGGACCCATGGGATGGGTACCATGCAGTATTACTTGAAAGGGTCTGCGTTGGCTCACCCAACCTCACCGAACCTCTCAGCCCCAAGAGTGTCCACCCTTATGTCTCAATCAGCTGTGGGTCTAGATATGGTCAATCCAGGCTGCATCACAGCCCCTGAACGAATTTTGTAAGAATTTCTCTCTCTTTCACTGCCTTTGTTTCACGGGTTTTGAAAAGTAATTTATTTTTATAATGGGGTTTAGCTGCTTTTCACGGCTGTGTTTATGCCGCTTTACACCCCCTTGACTCACTTACAGAGAGATATCAATACATAGGTTTGAAGATTCTTACTAGTCAGATATATTCTTGTGCGGTGAATAGGGGGTGTTGAGTCCAGTTCACTGAAAAAGGAATAGGTCTTGTCTCTTACATATTGGGTTTATGGAACGGTATCTGAGCCAATTTGAAACCCTTGTTTTATGCATCACCCCACCTCACCTTTCCCGTTCATTAGCCATAGTGTGTTTTCTGAACGTGTGACTCTGTTCTGTTTTGTAATTCAGTTCAAGTGTAGCGGTTTTTACATTCCCTCTCTAAGTGATATCTTATGATAAGTGTCTTTTTCTGTGTGACTTATTTCACTTAGAATCGTCGTACCTAAATCCACTCATCGTGCTGCTACTAGCCTTATGACGTGGATTTCATGGCTGAGTGATATTCCATTGTACATGAGGACCACAACTTCCTTATCCATTTTTCGCTTTCCTACGATATTTAAGGTGTAATGAAGTGGGGGTTCTTGTCAACAGAGCAGCCCTAAACTTTGGGGTGCCTGTGTCTTGCTGATTTTTAGTTTTCCCAATTTATACGCCCATGAGTGGAAGTGCCCTATGCTCTCCAAGCTGTGTTTTTTAGATGTTTCAGAACACACCGTACACTTCTCCAGAGTGGCTGTTGGCAAGTTACATCCCACCCATCAGCGTAGCAAGGCTCCCATTTCTCCATGGCCGGTCCTGCATTTCTGGTTTGGACACTTTTTTCCGCATGGCCCTTTTGCCCGCTGGGAAGCGAGACTTCTTTGGAGCGCTGATTGGCCTTTCCAGGTTGCTTGGTTGGCCAAAAAGGGCGTATGCGTTTTTTCCTGAATATATTCAGGAAAAAACGCATAAGCCCTTTTTGGCCAAGGGCATCATTGTCCACGTTTTGCCGCTTTTCATGTGCTTTCAAGGCGATTCGAATCTACCTCCTGAAATCTGTTTCCTGCAATTCTGCCTTGCTTTCAAAGCCTCTTCGTTGCCTTCCCTTAATATATTTGTGGACGAGAGGTATCATTTAAAACTCTGCAGGTTTGTGAATTGCAGTGCCCCTGAGCTCCATTTTTCAACTCGCTTTTTTGGGAGCTGGCCGCAAAAGCGCAGGATTGCTTCAGGCCCTCTTCTGGTTCTGGGGGGCAGGCTGAGCTTGTGCTTAATTCTTCTTCCTGATGGGAAAATAGAGTGACCTGTGCCTGTCCCAACACCTAGAGCTAGTCTCTCATTGGTTCCCCCTCTTCCCGTTCATCCTCAGGACAAATTGCAACCTGTACGGAACAGGAGGTTAAAGGTGCTGATTCTCCAAGGAGGGAGATGGCTAGTAAATCGGCTGGAATGGCGAACCCGAGCAAAGGAGATGAGAAATGAGGTGCGTTTTAGAAACCTTTCCCGATCACACGGTGTACCATCTTCTGGGTTTCTCATGCCTGTTTTCGACGTAGGAAGATGCCCTTGAACCTGGAGATTTGGGACCCATGGGATGGGTACCATGCAGTATTACTTGAAAGGGTCTGCGTTGGCTCACCCAACCTCGCCGAACCTCTCAGCCCCAAGAGTGTCCACCCTTATGTCTCAATCAGCTGTGGGTCTAGATATGGTCAATCCAGGTTGCATCACAGCCCCTGAACGAATTTTGTAAGAATTTCTCTCTCTTTCACTGCCTTTGTTTCACGGGTTTTGAAAAGTAATTTATTTTTATAATGGGGTTTAGCTGCTTTTCACGGCTGTGTTTATGCCGCTTTACACCCCCTTGACTCACTTACAGAGAGATATCAATACATAGGTTTGAAGATTCTTACTAGTCAGATATATTCTTGTGCGGTGAATAGGGGGTGTTGAGTTCAGTTCACTGAAAAAGGAATAGGTCTTGTCTCTTACATATTGGGTTTATGGAACGGTATCGGAGCTAATTTGAAACCCTTGTTTTATGCATCACCCCACCTCACCTTTCCCGTTCAGCAGCCATAGTGTGTTTTCTGAACGTGTGACTCTGTTCTGTTTTGTAATTCAGTTCAAGTGTAGCGGTTTTTACATTCCCTCTCTAAGTGATATCTTATGATAAGTGTCTTTTTCTGTGTGACTTATTTCACTTAGAATCGTCGTACCTAAATCCACTCATCGTGCTGCTACTAGCCTTATGACGTGGATTTCATGGCTGAGTGATATTCCATTGTACATGAGGACCACAACTTCTTTATCCATTTTTCGCTTTCCTAGGATATTTAAGGTGTAATGAAGTGGGGGTTCTTGTCAACAGAGCAGCCCTAAACTTTGGGGTGCCTGTGTCTTGCTGATTTTTAGTGTTCCCAGTTTATACGCCCATGAGTGGAAGTGCCCTTTGCTCTCCAAGCTGTGTTTTTTAGATGTTTCAGAACACACCGTACACTTCTCCAGAGTGGCTGTTGGCAATTTACATCCCACCCATCAGCGTAGCAAGGCTCCCATTTCTCCATGGCCGGTCCTGCATTTCTGGTTTGGACACTTTTTTCCGCATGGCCCTTTTGCCCGCTGGGAAGCGAGACTTCTTTGGAGCGCTGATTGGCCTTTCCAGGTTGCTTGGTTGGCCAAAAAGGGCGTATGCGTTTTTTCCTGAATATATTCAGGAAAAAACGCATACGCCCTTTTTGGCCAAGGGCATCATTGTCCACGTTTTGCCGCTTTTCATGTGCTTTCAAGGCGATTCGAATCTACCTCCTGAAATCTGTTTCCTGCAATTCTGCCTTGCTTTCAAAGCCTCTTCGTTGCCTTCCCTTAATATATTTGTGGACGAGAGGTATCATTTAAAACTCTGCAGGTTTGTGAATTGCAGTGCCCCTGAGCTCCATTTTTCAACTCGCTTTTTTGGGAGCTGGCCGCAAAAGCGCAGGATTGCTTCAGGCCCTCTTCTGGTTCTGGGGGGCAGGCTGAGCTTGTGCTTAATTCTTCTTCCTGATGGGAAAATAGAGTGACCTGTGCCTGTCCCAACACCTAGAGCTAGTCTCTCATTGGTTCCCCCTCTTCCCGTTCATCCTCAGGACAAATTGCAACCTGTACGGAACAGGAGGTTAAAGGTGCTGATTCTCCAAGGAGGGAGATGGCTAGTAAATCGGCTGGAATGGCGAACCCGAGCAAAGGAGATGAGAAATGAGGTGCGTTTTAGAAACCTTTCCCGATCACACGGTGTACCATCTTCTGGGTTTCTCATGCCTGTTTTCGACGTAGGAAGATGCCCTTGAACCTGGAGATTTGGGACCCATGGGATGGGTACCATGCAGTATTACTTGAAAGGGTCTGCGTTGGCTCACCCAACCTCACCGAACCTCTCAGCCCCAAGAGTGTCCACCCTTATGTCTCAATCAGCTGTGGGTCTAGATATGGTCAATCCAGGTTGCATCACAGCCCCTGAACGAATTTTGTAAGAATTTCTCTCTCTTTCACTGTCTTTGTTTCACGGGTTTTGAAAAGTAATTTATTTTTATAATGGGGTTTAGCTGCTTTTCACGGCTGTGTTTATGCCGCTTTACACCCCCTTGACTCACTTACAGAGAGATATCAATACATAGGTTTGAAGATTCTTACTAGTCAGATATATTCTTTTGCGGTGAATAGGGGGTGTTGAGTCCAGTTCACTGAAAAAGGAATAGGTCTTGTCTCTTACATATTGGGTTTATGGAACGGTATCGGAACTAATTTGAAACCCTTGTTTTATGCATCACCCCACCTCACCTTTCCCGTTAAGCAGCCATAGTGTGTTTTCTAAACGTGTGACTCTGTTCTGTTTTGTAATGCAGTTCAAGTGTAGCGGTTTTTACATTCCCTCTCTAAGTGATATCTTATGATAAGTGTCTTTTTCTGTGTGACTTATTTCACTTAGAATCGTCGTACCTAAATCCACTCATCGTGCTGCTACTAGCCTTATGACGTGGATTTCATGGCTGAGTGATATTCCATTGTACATGAGGACCACAACTTCTTTATCCATTTTTCTCTTTCCTAGGATATTTAAGGTGTAATGAAGTGGGGGTTCTTGTCAACAGAGCAGCCCTAAACTTTGGGGTGCCTGTGTCTTGCTGATTTTTAGTTTTCCCAATTTATACGCCCATGAGTGGAAGTGCCCTATGCTCTCCAAGCTGTGTTTTTTAGATGTTTCAGAACACACCGTACACTTCTCCAGAGTGGCTGTTGGCAATTTACATCCCACCCATCAGCGTAGCAAGGCTCCCATTTCTCCATGGCCCGTCCTGCATTTCTGGTTTGGACACTTTTTTCCGCATGGCCCTTTTGCCCGCTGGGAAGCGAGACTTCTTTGGAGCGCTGATTGGCCTTTCCAGGTTGCTTGGTTGGCCAAAAAGGGCGTATGCGTTTTTTCCTGAATATATTCAGGAAAAAACGCATACGCCCTTTTTGGCCAAGGGCATCATTGTCCACGTTTTGCCGCTTTTCATGTGCTTTCAAGGCGATTCGAATCTACCTCCTGAAATCTGTTTCCTGCAATTCTGCCTTGCTTTCAAAGCCTCTTCGTTGCCTTCCCTTAATATATTTGTGGACGAGAGGTATCATTTAAAACTCTGCAGGTTTGTGAATTGCAGTGCCCCTGAGCTCCATTTTTCAACTCGCTTTTTTGGGAGCTGGCCGCAAAAGCGCAGGATTGCTTCAGGCCCTCTTCTGGTTCTGGGGGGCAGGCTGAGCTTGTGCTTAATTCTTCTTCCTGATGGGAAAATAGAGTGACCTGTGCCTGTCCCAACACCTAGAGCTAGTCTCTCATTGGTTCCCCCTCTTCCCGTTCATCCTCAGGACAAATTGCAACCTGTACGGAACAGGAGGTTAAAGGTGCTGATTCTCCAAGGAGGGAGATGGCTAGTAAATCGGCTGGAATGGCGAACCCGAGCAAAGGAGATGAGAAATGAGGTGCGTTTTAGAAACCTTTCCCGATCACACGGTGTACCATCTTCTGGGTTTCTCATGCCTGTTTTCGACGTAGGAAGATGCCCTTGAACCTGGAGATTTGGGACCCATGGGATGGGTACCATGCAGTATTACTTGAAAGGGTCTGCGTTGGCTCACCCAACCTCACCGAACCTCTCAGCCCCAAGAGTGTCCACCCTTATGTCTCAATCAGCTGTGGGTCTAGATATGGTCAATCCAGGTTGCATCACAGCCCCTGAACGAATTTTGTAAGAATTTCTCTCTCTTTCACTGCCTTTGTTTCACGGGTTTTGAAAAGTAATTTATTTTTATAATGGGGTTTAGCTGCTTTTCACGGCTGTGTTTATGCCGCTTTACACCCCCTTGACTCACTTACAGAGAGATATCAATACATAGGTTTGAAGATTCTTACTAGTCAGATATATTCTTGTGCGGTGAATAGGGGGTGTTGAGTCCAGTTCACTGAAAAAGGAATAGGTCTTGTCTCTTACATATTGGGTTTATGGAACGGTATCTGAGCTAATTTGAAACCCTTGTTTTATGCATCACCCCACCTCACCTTTCCCGTTCAGCAGCCATAGTGTGTTTCCTAAACGTGTGACTCTGTTCTGTTTTGCAATTCAGTTCAAGTGTAGCGGTTTTTACATTCCCTCTCGAAGTGATATCTTATGATAAGTGTCTTTTTCTGTGTGACTTATTTCACTTAGAATCGTCGTACCTAAATCCACTTATCGTGCTGCTACTAGCCTTATGACGTTGATTTCATGGCTGAGTGATATTCCATTGTACATGAGGACCCCAACTTCTTTATCCATTTTTCTCTTTCCTAGAAGAGATTAAATGGTAATGAAGTGGGGTTCTTGTCCACAGAGCAGCCCTAAACTTTGGGGTGCCTGTGTCTTGCTGATTTTTAGTTTTCCCAATTTATACGCCCATGAGTGGAAGTGCCCTATGCTCTCCAAGCTGTGTTTTTTAGATGTTTCAGAACACACCGTACACTTCTCCAGAGTGGCTGTTGGCAATTTACATCCCACCCATCAGCGTAGCAAGGCTCCCATTTCTCCATGGCCCGTCCTGCATTTCTGGTTTGGACACTTTTTTCCGCATGGCCCTTTTGCCCGCTGGGAAGCGAGACTTCTTTGGAGCGCTGATTGGCCTTTCCAGGTTGCTTGGTTGGCCAAAAAGGGCGTATGCGTTTTTTCCTGAATATATTCAGGAAAAAACGCATACGCCCTTTTTGGCCAAGGGCATCATTGTCCACGTTTTGCCGCTTTTCATGTGCTTTCAAGGCGATTCGAATCTACCTCCTGAAATCTGTTTCCTGCAATTCTGCCTTGCTTTCAAAGCCTCTTCGTTGCCTTCCCTTAATATATTTGTGGACGAGAGGTATCATTTAAAACTCTGCAGGTTTGTGAATTGCAGTGCCCCTGAGCTCCATTTTTCAACTCGCTTTTTTGGGAGCTGGCCGCAAAAGCGCAGGATTGCTTCAGGCCCTCTTCTGGTTCTGGGGGGCAGGCTGAGCTTGTGCTTAATTCTTCTTCCTGATGGGAAAATAGAGTGACCTGTGCCTGTCCCAACACCTAGAGCTAGTCTCTCATTGGTTCCCCCTCTTCCCGTTCATCCTCAGGACAAATTGCAACCTGTACGGAACAGGAGGTTAAAGGTGCTGATTCTCCAAGGAGGGAGATGGCTAGTAAATCGGCTGGAATGGCGAACCCGAGCAAAGGAGATGAGAAATGAGGTGCGTTTTAGAAACCTTTCCCGATCACACGGTGTACCATCTTCTGGGTTTCTCATGCCTGTTTTCGACGTAGGAAGATGCCCTTGAACCTGGAGATTTGGGACCCATGGGATGGGTACCATGCAGTATTACTTGAAAGGGTCTGCGTTGGCTCACCCAACCTCACCGAACCTCTCAGCCCCAAGAGTGTCCACCCTTATGTCTCAGTCAGCTGTGGGTCTAGATATGGTCAATCCAGGTTGCATCACAGCCCCTGAACGAATTTTGTAAGAATTTCTCTCTCTTTCACTGCCTTTGTTTCACGGGTTTTGAAAAGTAATTTATTTTTATAATGGGGTTTAGCTGCTTTTCACGGCTGTGTTTATGCCGCTTTACACCCCCTTGACTCACTTACAGAGAGATATCAATACATAGGTTTGAAGATTCTTACTAGTCAGATATATTCTTGTGCGGTGAATAGGGGGTGTTGAGTCCAGTTCACTGAAAAAGGAATAGGTCTTGTCTCTTACATATTGGGTTTATGGAACGGTATCTGAGCTAATTTGAAACCCTTGTTTTATGCATCACCCCACCTCACCTTTCCCGTTCAGCAGCCGTAGTGTGTTTTCTGAACGTGTGACTCTGTTCTGTTTTGTAATTCAGTTCAAGTGTAGCGGTTTTTACATTCCCTCTCTAAGTGATATCTTATGATAAGTGTCTTTTTCTGTGTGACTTATTTCACTTAGAATCGTCGTACCTAAATCCACTCATCGTGCTGCTACTAGCCTTATGACGTGGATTTCATGGCTGAGTGATATTCCATTGTACATGAGGACCACCACTTCTTTATCCATTTTTCTCTTTCCTAGGATATTTAAGGTGTAATGAAGGGGGGGTTCTTGTCAACAGAGCAGCCCTAAACTTTGGGGTGCCTGTGTCTTGCTGATTTTTAGTTTTCCCAATTTATACGCCCATGAGTGGAAGTGCCCTATGCTCTCCAAGCTGTTTTTTTTAGATGTTTCAGAACACACCGTACACTTCTCCAGAGTGGCTGTTGGCAAGTTACATCCCACCCATCAGCGTAGCAAGGCTCCCATTTCTCCATGGCCGGTCCTGCATTTCTGGTTTGGACACTTTTTTCCGCATGGCCCTTTTGCCCGCTGGGAAGCGAGACTTCTTTGGAGCGCTGATTGGCCTTTCCAGGTTGCTTGGTTGGCCAAAAAGGGCGTATGCGTTTTTTCCTGAATATATTCAGGAAAAAACGCATACGCCCTTTTTGGCCAAGGGCATCATTGTCCACGTTTTGCCGCTTTTCATGTGCTTTCAAGGCGATTCGAATCTACCTCCTGAAATCTGTTTCCTGCAATTCTGCCTTGCTTTCAAAGCCTCTTCGTTGCCTTCCCTTAATATATTTGTGGACGAGAGGTATCATTTAAAACTCTGCAGGTTTGTGAATTGCAGTGCCCCTGAGCTCCATTTTTCAACTCGCTTTTTTGGGAGCTGGCCGCAAAAGCGCAGGATTGCTTCAGGCCCTCTTCTGGTTCTGGGGGGCAGGCTGAGCTTGTGCTTAATTCTTCTTCCTGATGGGAAAATAGAGTGACCTGTGCCTGTCCCAACACCTAGAGCTAGTCTCTCATTGGTTCCCCCTCTTCCCGTTCATCCTCAGGACAAATTGCAACCTGTACGGAACAGGAGGTTAAAGGTGCTGATTCTCCAAGGAGGCAGATGGCTAGTAAATCGGCTGGAATGGCGAACCCCAGCAAAGGAGATGAGAAATGAGGTGCGTTTTAGAAACCTTTCCCGATCACACAGTGTACCATCTTCTGGGTTTCTCATGCCTGTTTTCGACGTAGGAAGATGCCCTTGAACCTGGAGATTTGGGACCCATGGGATGGGTACCATGCAGTATTACTTGAAAGGGTCTGCGTTGGCTCACCCAACCTCACCGAACCTCTCAGCCCCAAGAGTGTCCACCCTTATGTCTCAATCAGCTGTGGGTCTAGATATGGTCAATCCAGGTTGCATCACAGCCCCTGAACGAATTTTGTAAGAATTTCTCTCTCTTTCACTGCCTTTGTTTCACGGGTTTTGAAAAGTAATTTATTTTTATAATGGGGTTTAGCTGCTTTTCACGGCTGTGTTTATGCCGCTTTACACCCCTTGACTCACTTACAGAGAGATATCAATACATAGGTTTGAAGATTCTTACTAGTCAGATATATTCTTGTGCGGTGAATAGGGGGTGTTGAGTCCAGTTCACTGAAAAAGGAATAGGTCTTGTCTCTTACATATTGGGTTTATGGAACGGTATCGGAGCTAATTTGAAACCCTTGTTTTATGCATCACCCCACCTCACCTTTCCCGTTCAGCAGCCATAGTGTGTTTTCTGAACGTGTGACTCTGTTCTGTTTTGTAATTCAGTTCAAGTGTAGCGGTTTTTACATTCCCTCTCTAAGTGATATCTTATGATAAGTGTCTTTTTCTGTGTGACTTATTTCACTTAGAATCGTCGTACCTAAATCCACTCATCGTGCTGCTACTAGCCTTATGACGTGGATTTCATGGCTGAGTGATATTCCATTGTACATGAGGACCACCACTTCTTTATCCATTTGTCTCTTTCCTAGGATATTTAAGGTGTAATGAAGTGGGGGTTCTTGTCAACAGAGCAGCCCTAAACTTTGGGGTGCCTGTGTCTTGCTGATTTTTAGTTTTCCCAATTTATACGCCCATGAGTGGAAGTGCCCTATGCTCTCCAAGCTGTGTTTTTTAGATGTTTCAGAACACACCGTACACTTCTCCAGAGTGGCTGTTGGCAATTTACATCCCACCCATCAGCGTAGCAAGGCTCCCATTTCTCCATGGCCGGTCCTGCATTTCTGGTTTGGACACTTTTTTCCGCATGGCCCTTTTGCCCGCTGGGAAGCGAGACTTCTTTGGAGCGCTGATTGGCCTTTCCAGGTTGCTTGGTTGGCCAAAAAGGGCGTATGCGTTTTTTCCTGAATATATTCAGGAAAAAACGCATACGCCCTTTTTGGCCAAGGGCATCATTGTCCACGTTTTGCAGCTATTCATGTGCTTTCAAGGCGATTCGAATCTACCTCCTGAAATCTGTTTCCTGCAATTCTGCCTTGCTTTCAAAGCCTCTTCGTTGCCTTCCCTTAATATATTTGTGGACGAGAGGTATCATTTAAAACTCTGCAGGTATGTGAATTGCAGTGCCCCTGAGCTCCATTTTTCAACTCGCTTTTTTGGGAGCTGGCCGCAAAAGCGCAGGATTGCTTCAGGCCCTCTTCTGGTTCTGGGGGGCAGGCTGAGCTTGTGCTTAATTCTTCTTCCTGATGGGAAAATAGAGTGACCTGTGCCTGTCCCAACACCTAGAGCTAGTCTCTCATTGGTTCCCCCTCTTCCCGTTCATCCTCAGGACAAATTGCAACCTGTACGGAACAGGAGGTTAAAGGTGCTGATTCTCCAAGGAGGGAGATGGCTAGTAAATCGGCTGGAATGGCGAACCCGAGCAAAGGAGATGAGAAATGAGGTGCGTTTTAGAACCTTTCCCGATCACACGGTGTACCATCTTCTGGGTTTCTCATGCCTGTTTTCGACGTAGGAAGATGCCCTTGAACCTGGAGATTTGGGACCCATGGGATGGGTACCATGCAGTATTACTTGAAAGGGTCTGCGTTGGCTCACCCAACCTCACCGAACCTCTCAGCCCCAAGAGTGTCCACCCTTATGTCTCAATCAGCTGTGGGACTAGATATGGTCAATCCAGGTTGCATCACAGACCCTGAACGAATTTTGTAAGAATTTCTCTCTCTTTCGCTGCCTTTGTTTCACGGGTTTTGAAAAGTAATTTATTTTTATAATGGGGTTTAGCTGCTTTTCACGGCTGTGTTTATGCCGCTTTACACCCCCTTGACTCACTTACAGAGAGATATCAATACATAGGTTTGAAGATTCTTACTAGTCAGATATATTCTTGTGCGGTGAATAGGGGGTGTTGAGTCCCAGTTCACTGAAAAAGGAATAGGTCTTGTCTCTTACATATTGGGTTTATGGAACGGTATCGGAGCTAATTTGAAACCCTTGTTTTATGCATCACCCCACCTCACCTTTCCCGTTCAGCAGCCATAGTGTGTTTTCTAAACGTGTGACTCTGTTCTGTTTTGTAATTCAGTTCAAGTGTAGCGGTTTTTACATTCCCTCTCTAAGTGATATCTTATGATAAGTGTCTTTTTCTGTGTGACTTATTTCACTTAGAATCGTCGTACCTAAATCCACTCATCGTGCTGCTACTAGACTTATGACGTTGATTTCATGGCTGAGTGATATTCCATTGTACATGAGGACCACAACTTCTTTATCCATTTTTCTCTTTCCTAGGATATTTAAGGTGTAATGAAGTGGGGTTCTTGTCAACAGAGCAGCCCTAAACTTTGGGGTGCCTGTGTCTTGCTGATTTTTAGTTTTCCCAATTTATACGCCCATGAGTGGAAGTGCCCTATGCTCTCCAAGCTGTGTTTTTTAGATGTTTCAGAACACACCGTACACTTCTCCAGAGTGGCTGTTGGCAATTTACATCCCACCCATCAGCGTAGCAAGGCTCCCATTTCTCCATGGCCGGTCCTGCATTTCTGGTTTGGACACTTTTTTCCGCATGGCCCTTTTGCCCGCTGGGAAGCGAGACTTCTTTGGAGCGCTGATTGGCCTTTCCAGGTTGCTTGGTTGGCCAAAAAGGGCGTATGCGTTTTTTCCTGAATATATTCAGGAAAAAACGCATACGCCCTTTTTGGCCAAGGGCATCATTGTCCACGTTTTGCCGCTTTTCATGTGCTTTCAAGGCGATTCGAATCTACCTCCTGAAATCTGTTTCCTGCAATTCTGCCTTGCTTTCAAAGCCTCTTCGTTGCCTTCCCTTAATATATTTGTGGACGAGAGGTATCATTTAAAACTCTGCAGGTTTGTGAATTGCAGTGCCCCTGAGCTCCATTTTTCAACTCGCTTTTTTGGGAGCTGGCCGCAAAAGCGCAGGATTGCTTCAGGCCCTCTTCTGGTTCTGGGGGGCAGGCTGAGCTTGTGCTTAATTCTTCTTCCTGATGGGAAAATAGAGTGACCTGTGCCTGTCCCAACACCTAGAGCTAGTCTCTCATTGGTTCCCCCTCTTCCCGTTCATCCTCAGGACAAATTGCAACCTGTACGGAACAGGAGGTTAAAGGTGCTGATTCTCCAAGGAGGGAGATGGCTAGTAAATCGGCTGGAATGGCGAACCCGAGCAAAGGAGATGAGAAATGAGGTGCGTTTTAGAAACCTTTCCCGATCACACGGTGTACCATCTTCTGGGTTTCTCATGCCTGTTTTCGACGTAGGAAGATGCCCTTGAACCTGGAGATTTGGGACCCATGGGATGGGTACCATGCAGTATTAATTGAAAGGGTCTGCGTTGGCTCACCCAACCTCACCGAACCTCTCAGCCCCAAGAGTGTCCACCCTTATGTCTCAATCAGCTGTGGGTCTAGATATGGTCAATCCAGGTTGCATCACAGCCCCTGAACGAATTTTGTAAGAATTTCTCTCTCTTTCACTGCCTTTGTTTCACGGGTTTTGAAAAGTAATTTATTTTTATAATGGGGTTTAGCTGCTTTTCACGGCTGTGTTTATGCCGCTTTACACCCCCTTGACTCACTTACAGAGAGATATCAATACATAGGTTTGAAGATTCTTACTAGTCAGATATATTCTTGTGCGGTGAATAGGGGGTGTTGAGTCCAGTTCACTGAAAAAGGAATAGGTCTTGTCTCTTACATATTGGGTTTATGGAACGGTATCGGAGCTAATTTGAAACCCTTGTTTTATGCATCACCCCACCTCACCTTTCCCGTTCAGCAGCCATAGTGTGTTTTCTAAACGTGTGACTCTGTTCTGTTTTGTAATTCAGTTCAAGTGTAGCGGTTTTTACATTCCCTCTCTAAGTGATATCTTATGATAAGTGTCTTTTTCTGTGTGACTTATTTCACTTAGAATCGTCGTACCTAAATCCACTCATCGTGCTGCTACTAGACTTATGACGTTGATTTCATGGCTGAGTGATATTCCATTGTACATGAGGACCACAACTTCTTTATCCATTTTTCTCTTTCCTAGGATATTTAAGGTGTAATGAAGTGGGGGTTCTTGTCAACAGAGCAGCCCTAAACTTTGGGGTGCCTGTGTCTTGCTGATTTTTAGTTTTCCCAATTTATACGCCCATGAGTGGAAGTGCCCTATGCTCTCCAAGCTGTGTTTTTTAGATGTTTCAGAACACACCGTACACTTCTCCAGAGTGGCTGTTGGCAATTTACATCCCACCCATCAGCGTAGCAAGGCTCCCATTTCTCCATGGCCGGTCCTGCATTTCTGGTTTGGACACTTTTTTCCGCATGGCCCTTTTGCCCGCTGGGAAGCGAGACTTCTTTGGAGCGCTGATTGGCCTTTCCAGGTTGCTTGGTTGGCCAAAAAGGGCGTATGCGTTTTTTCCTGAATATATTCAGGAAAAAACGCATACGCCCTTTTTGGCCAAGGGCATCATTGTCCACGTTTTGCCGCTTTTCATGTGCTTTCAAGGCGATTCGAATCTACCTCCTGAAATCTGTTTCCTGCAATTCTGCCTTGCTTTCAAAGCCTCTTCGTTGCCTTCCCTTAATATATTTGTGGACGAGAGGTATCATTTAAAACTCTGCAGGTTTGTGAATTGCAGTGCCCCTGAGCTCCATTTTTCAACTCGCTTTTTTGGGAGCTGGCCGCAAAAGCGCAGGATTGCTTCAGGCCCTCTTCTGGTTCTGGGGGGCAGGCTGAGCTTGTGCTTAATTCTTCTTCCTGATGGGAAAATAGAGTGACCTGTGCCTGTCCCAACACCTAGAGCTAGTCTCTCATTGGTTCCCCCTCTTCCCGTTCATCCTCAGGACAAATTGCAACCTGTACGGAACAGGAGGTTAAAGGTGCTGATTCTCCAAGGAGGGAGATGGCTAGTAAATCGGCTGGAATGGCGAACCCGAGCAAAGGAGATGAGAAATGAGGTGCGTTTTAGAAACCTTTCCCGATCACACGGTGTACCATCTTCTGGGTTTCTCATGCCTGTTTTCGACGTAGGAAGATGCCCTTGAACCTGGAGATTTGGGACCCATGGGATGGGTACCATGCAGTATTAATTGAAAGGGTCTGCGTTGGCTCACCCAACCTCACCGAACCTCTCAGCCCCAAGAGTGTCCACCCTTATGTCTCAATCAGCTGTGGGTCTAGATATGGTCAATCCAGGTTGCATCACAGCCCCTGAACGAATTTTGTAAGAATTTCTCTCTCTTTCACTGCCTTTGTTTCACGGGTTTTGAAAAGTAATTTATTTTTATAATGGGGTTTAGCTGCTTTTCACGGCTGTGTTTATGCCGCTTTACACCCCCTTGACTCACTTACAGAGAGATATCAATACATAGGTTTGAAGATTCTTACTAGTCAGATATATTCTTGTGCGGTGAATAGGGGGTGTTGAGTCCAGTTCACTGAAAAAGGAATAGGTCTTGTCTCTTACATATTGGGTTTATGGAACGGTATCGGAGCTAATTTGAAACCCTTGTTTTATGCATCACCCCACCTCACCTTTCCCGTTCAGCAGCCATAGTGTGTTTTCTAAACGTGTGACTCTGTTCTGTTTTGTAATTCAGTTCAAGTGTAGGCGGTTTTAACATTCCCTCTCTAAGTGATATCTTATGATAAGTGTCTTTTTCTGTGTGACTTATTTCACTTAGAATCGTCGTACCTAAATCCACTCATCGTGCTGCTACTAGCCTTATGACGTGGATTTCATGGCTGAGTGATATTCCATTGTACATGAGGACCACAACTTCTTTATCCATTTTTCGCTTTCCTAGGATATTTAAGGTGTAATGAAGTGGGGGTTCTTGTCAACAGAGCAGCCCTAAACTTTGGGATGCCTGTGTCTTGCTGATTTTTAGTTTTCCCAATTTATACGCCCATGAGTGGAAGTGCCCTATGCTCTCCAAGCTGTGTTTTTTAGATGTTTCAGAACACACCGTACACTTCTCCAGAGTGGCTGTTGGCAATTTACATCCCACCCATCAGCGTAGCAAGGCTCCCATTTCTCCATGGCCGGTCCTGCATTTCTGGTTTGGACACTTTTTTCCGCATGGCCCTTTTGCCCGCTGGGAAGCGAGACTTCTTTGGAGCGCTGATTGGCCTTTCCAGGTTGCTTGGTTGGCCAAAAAGGGCGTATGCGTTTTTTCCTGAATATATTCAGGAAAAAACGCATACGCCCTTTTTGGCCAAGGGCATCATTGTCCACGTTTTGCCGCTTTTCATGTGCTTTCAAGGCGATTCGAATCTACCTCCTGAAATCTGTTTCCTGCAATTCTGCCTTGCTTTCAAAGCCTCTTCGTTGCCTTCCCTTAATATATTTGTGGACGAGAGGTATCATTTAAAACTCTGCAGGTTTGTGAATTGCAGTGCCCCTGAGCTCCATTTTTCAACTCGCTTTTTTGGGAGCTGGCCGCAAAAGCGCAGGATTGCTTCAGGCCCTCTTCTGGTTCTGGGGGGCAGGCTGAGCTTGTGCTTAATTCTTCTTCCTGATGGGAAAATAGAGTGACCTGTGCCTGTCCCAACACCTAGAGCTAGTCTCTCATTGGTTCCCCCTCTTCCCGTTCATCCTCAGGACAAATTGCAACCTGTACGGAACAGGAGGTTAAAGGTGCTGATTCTCCAAGGAGGGAGATGGCTAGTAAATCGGCTGGAATGGCGAACCCGAGCAAAGGAGATGAGAAATGAGGTGCGTTTTAGAAACCTTTCCCGATCACACGGTGTACCATCTTCTGGGTTTCTCATGCCTGTTTTCGACGTAGGAAGATGCCCTTGAACCTGGAGATTTGGGACCCATGGGATGGGTACCATGCAGTATTACTTGAAAGGGTCTGCGTTGGATCACCCAACCTCACCGAACCTCTCAGCCCCAAGAGTGTCCACCCTTATGTCTCAATCAGCTGTGGGTCTAGATATGGTCAATCCAGGTTGCATCACAGCCCCTGAACGAATTTTGTAAGAATTTCTCTCTCTTTCACTGCCTTTGTTTCACGGGTTTTGAAAAGTAATTTATTTTTATAATGGGGTTTAGCTGCTTTTCACGGCTGTGTTTATGCCGCTTTACACCCCCTTGACTCACTTACAGAGAGATATCAATACATAGGTTTGAAGATTCTTACTAGTCAGATATATTCTTGTGCGGTGAATAGGGGGTGTTGAGTCCAGTTCACTGAAAAAGGAATAGGTCTTGTCTCTTACATATTGGGTTTATGGAACGGTATCGGAGCTAATTTGAAACCCTTGTTTTATGCATCACCCCACCTCACCTTTCCCGTTCAGCAGCCATAGTGTGTTTTCTAAACGTGTGACTCTGTTCTGTTTTGTAATTCAGTTCAAGTGTAGGCGGTTTTAACATTCCCTCTCTAAGTGATATCTTATGATAAGTGTCTTTTTCTGTGTGACTTATTTCACTTAGAATCGTCGTACCTAAATCCACTCATCGTGCTGCTACTAGCCTTATGACGTGGATTTCATGGCTGAGTGATATTCCATTGTACATGAGGACCACAACTTCTTTATCCATTTTTCGCTTTCCTAGGATATTTAAGGTGTAATGAAGTGGGGGTTCTTGTCAACAGAGCAGCCCTAAACTTTGGGATGCCTGTGTCTTGCTGATTTTTAGTTTTCCCAATTTATACGCCCATGAGTGGAAGTGCCCTATGCTCTCCAAGCTGTGTTTTTTAGATGTTTCAGAACACACCGTACACTTCTCCAGAGTGGCTGTTGGCAATTTACATCCCACCCATCAGCGTAGCAAGGCTCCCATTTCTCCATGGCCGGTCCTGCATTTCTGGTTTGGACACTTTTTTCCGCATGGCCCTTTTGCCCGCTGGGAAGCGAGACTTCTTTGGAGCGCTGATTGGCCTTTCCAGGTTGCTTGGTTGGCCAAAAAGGGCGTATGCGTTTTTTCCTGAATATATTCAGGAAAAAACGCATACGCCCTTTTTGGCCAAGGGCATCATTGTCCACGTTTTGCCGCTTTTCATGTGCTTTCAAGGCGATTCGAATCTACCTCCTGAAATCTGTTTCCTGCAATTCTGCCTTGCTTTCAAAGCCTCTTCGTTGCCTTCCCTTAATATATTTGTGGACGAGAGGTATCATTTAAAACTCTGCAGGTTTGTGAATTGCAGTGCCCCTGAGCTCCATTTTTCAACTCGCTTTTTTGGGAGCTGGCCGCAAAAGCGCAGGATTGCTTCAGGCCCTCTTCTGGTTCTGGGGGGCAGGCTGAGCTTGTGCTTAATTCTTCTTCCTGATGGGAAAATAGAGTGACCTGTGCCTGTCCCAACACCTAGAGCTAGTCTCTCATTGGTTCCCCCTCTTCCCGTTCATCCTCAGGACAAATTGCAACCTGTACGGAACAGGAGGTTAAAGGTGCTGATTCTCCAAGGAGGGAGATGGCTAGTAAATCGGCTGGAATGGCGAACCCGAGCAAAGGAGATGAGAAATGAGGTGCGTTTTAGAAACCTTTCCCGATCACACGGTGTACCATCTTCTGGGTTTCTCATGCCTGTTTTCGACGTAGGAAGATGCCCTTGAACCTGGAGATTTGGGACCCATGGGATGGGTACCATGCAGTATTACTTGAAAGGGTCTGCGTTGGATCACCCAACCTCACCGAACCTCTCAGCCCCAAGAGTGTCCACCCTTATGTCTCAATCAGCTGTGGGTCTAGATATGGTCAATCCAGGTTGCATCACAGTCCCTGAACGAATTTTGTAAGAATTTCTCTCTCTTTCACTGCCTTTGTTTCACGGGTTTTGAAAAGTAATTTATTTTTATAATGGGGTTTAGCTGCTTTTCCCGGCTGTGTTAATGCCGATTTACACCCCCTTGACTCACTTACAGAGAGATATCAATACATAGGTTTGAAGATTCTTACTAGTCAGATATATTCTTGTGCGGTGAATAGGGGGTGTTGAGTCCAGTTCACTGAAAAAGGAATAGGTCTTGTCTCTTACATATTGGGTTTATGGAACGGTATCGGAGCTAATTTGAAACCCTTGTTTTATGCATCACCCCACCTCACCTTTCCCGTTCAGCAGCCATAGTGTGTTTTCTAAACGTGTGACTCTGTTCTGTTTTGTAATTCAGTTCAAGTGTAGGCGGTTTTTACATTCCCTCTCTAAGTGATATCTTATGATAAGTGTCTTTTTCTGTGTGACTTATTTCACTTAGAATCGTTGTACCTAAATCCACTCATCGTGCTGCTACTAGCCTTATGACGTGGATTTCATGGCTGAGTGATATTCCATTGTACATGAGGACCACAACTTCTTTATCCATTTTTCGCTTTCCTAGGATATTTAAGGTGTAATGAAGTGGGGGTTCTTGTCAACAGAGCAGCCCTAAACTTTGGGGTGCCTGTGTCTTGCTGATTTTTAGTTTTCCCAGTTTATACGCCCATGAGTGGAAGTGCCCTTTGCTCTCCAAGCTGTGTTTTTTAGATGTTTCAGAACACACCGTACACTTCTCCAGAGTGGCTGTTGGCAATTTACATCCCACCCATCAGCGTAGCAAGGCTCCCATTTCTCCATGGCCGGTCCTGCATTTCTGGTTTGGACACTTTTTTCCGCATGGCCCTTTTGCCCGCTGGGAAGCGAGACTTCTTTGGAGCGCTGATTGGCCTTTCCAGGTTGCTTGGTTGGCCAAAAAGGGCGTATGCGTTTTTTCCTGAATATATTCAGGAAAAAACGCATACGCCCTTTTTGGCCAAGGGCATCATTGTCCACGTTTTGCCGCTTTTCATGTGCTTTCAAGGCGATTCGAATCTACCTCCTGAAATCTGTTTCCTGCAATTCTGCCTTGCTTTCAAAGCCTCTTCGTTGCCTTCCCTTAATATATTTGTGGACGAGAGGTATCATTTAAAACTCTGCAGGTTTGTGAATTGCAGTGCCCCTGAGCTCCATTTTTCAACTCGCTTTTTTGGGAGCTGGCCGCAAAAGCGCAGGATTGCTTCAGGCCCTCTTCTGGTTCTGGGGGGCAGGCTGAGCTTGTGCTTAATTCTTCTTCCTGATGGGAAAATAGAGTGACCTGTGCCTGTCCCAACACCTAGAGCTAGTCTCTCATTGGTTCCCCCTCTTCCCGTTCATCCTCAGGACAAATTGCAACCTGTACGGAACAGGAGGTTAAAGGTGCTGATTCTCCAAGGAGGGAGATGGCTAGTAAATCGGCTGGAATGGCGAACCCGAGCAAAGGAGATGAGAAATGAGGTGCGTTTTAGAAACCTTTCCCGATCACACGGTGTACCATCTTCTGGGTTTCTCATGCCTGTTTTCGACGTAGGAAGATGCCCTTGAACCTGGAGATTTGGGACCCATGGGATGGGTACCATGCAGTATTACTTGAAAGGGTCTGCGTTGGCTCACCCAACCTCACCGAACCTCTCAGCCCCAAGAGTGTCCACCCTTATGTCTCAATCAGCTGTGGGTCTGGATTTGGTCAATCCAGGTTGCATCACAGTCCCTGAACGAATTTTGTAAGAATTTCTCTCTCTTTCACTGCCTTTGTTTCACGGGTTTTGAAAAGTAATTTATTTTTATAATGGGGTTTAGCTGCTTTTCACGGCTGTGTTTATGCCGATTTACACCCCCTTGACTCACTTACAGAGAGATATCAATACATAGGTTTGAAGATTCTTACTAGTCAGATATATTCTTGTGCGGTGAATAGGGGGTGTTGAGTCCAGTTCACTGAAAAAGGAATAGGTCTTGTCTCTTACATATTGGGTTTATGGAACGGTATCGGAGCTAATTTGAAACCCTTGTTTTATGCATCACCCCACCTCACCTTTCCCGTTCAGCAGCCATAGTGTGTTTTCTAAACGTGTGACTCTGTTCTGTTTTGTAATTCAGTTCAAGTGTAGGCGGTTTTTACATTCCCTCTCTAAGTGATATCTTATGATAAGTGTCTTTTTCTGTGTGACTTATTTCACTTAGAATCGTTGTACCTAAATCCACTCATCGTGCTGCTACTAGCCTTATGACGTGGATTTCATGGCTGAGTGATATTCCATTGTACATGAGGACCACAACTTCTTTATCCATTTTTCGCTTTCCTAGGATATTTAAGGTGTAATGAAGTGGGGGTTCTTGTCAACAGAGCAGCCCTAAACTTTGGGGTGCCTGTGTCTTGCTGATTTTTAGTTTTCCCAGTTTATACGCCCATGAGTGGAAGTGCCCTTTGCTCTCCAAGCTGTGTTTTTTAGATGTTTCAGAACACACCGTACACTTCTCCAGAGTGGCTGTTGGCAATTTACATCCCACCCATCAGCGTAGCAAGGCTCCCATTTCTCCATGGCCGGTCCTGCATTTCTGGTTTGGACACTTTTTTCCGCATGGCCCTTTTGCCCGCTGGGAAGCGAGACTTCTTTGGAGCGCTGATTGGCCTTTCCAGGTTGCTTGGTTGGCCAAAAAGGGCGTATGCGTTTTTTCCTGAATATATTCAGGAAAAAACGCATACGCCCTTTTTGGCCAAGGGCATCATTGTCCACGTTTTGCCGCTTTTCATGTGCTTTCAAGGCGATTCGAATCTACCTCCTGAAATCTGTTTCCTGCAATTCTGCCTTGCTTTCAAAGCCTCTTCGTTGCCTTCCCTTAATATATTTGTGGACGAGAGGTATCATTTAAAACTCTGCAGGTTTGTGAATTGCAGTGCCCCTGAGCTCCATTTTTCAACTCGCTTTTTTGGGAGCTGGCCGCAAAAGCGCAGGATTGCTTCAGGCCCTCTTCTGGTTCTGGGGGGCAGGCTGAGCTTGTGCTTAATTCTTCTTCCTGATGGGAAAATAGAGTGACCTGTGCCTGTCCCAACACCTAGAGCTAGTCTCTCATTGGTTCCCCCTCTTCCCGTTCATCCTCAGGACAAATTGCAACCTGTACGGAACAGGAGGTTAAAGGTGCTGATTCTCCAAGGAGGGAGATGGCTAGTAAATCGGCTGGAATGGCGAACCCGAGCAAAGGAGATGAGAAATGAGGTGCGTTTTAGAAACCTTTCCCGATCACACGGTGTACCATCTTCTGGGTTTCTCATGCCTGTTTTCGACGTAGGAAGATGCCCTTGAACCTGGAGATTTGGGACCCATGGGATGGGTACCATGCAGTATTACTTGAAAGGGTCTGCGTTGGCTCACCCAACCTCACCGAACCTCTCAGCCCCAAGAGTGTCCACCCTTATGTCTCAATCAGCTGTGGGTCTGGATTTGGTCAATCCAGGTTGCATCACAGTGCCTGAACGAATTTTGTAAGAATTTCTCTCTCTTTCACTGCCTTTGTTTCACGGGTTTTGAAAAGTAATTTATTTTTATAATGGGGTTTAGCTGCTTTTCACGGCTGTGTTTAAGCCGATTTACACCCCCTTGACTCACTTACAGAGAGATATCAATACATAGGTTTGAAGATTCTTACTAGTCAGATATATTCTTGTGAGGTGAATAGGGGGTGTTGAGTCCAGTTCACTGAAAAAGGAATAGGTCTTGTCTCTTACATATTGGGTTTATGGAACGGTATCGGAGCTAATTTGAAACCCTTGTTTTATGCATCACCCCACCTCACCTTTCCCGTTCAGCAGCCATAGTGTGTTTTCTAAACGTGTGACTCTGTTCTGTTTTGTAATTCAGTTCAAGTGTAGGCGGTTTTTACATTCCCTCTCTAAGTGATATCTTATGATAAGTGTCTTTTTCTGTGTGACTTATTTCACTTAGAATCGTCGTACCTAAATCCACTCATCGTGCTGCTACTAGCCTTATGACGTGGATTTCATGGCTGAGTGATATTCCATTGTACATGAGGACCACAACTTCTTTATCCATTTTTCGCTTTCCTAGGATATTTAAGGTGTAATGTAGTGGGGGTTCTTGTCAACAGAGCAGCCCTAAACTTTGGGGTGCCTGTGTCTTGCTGATTTTTAGTTTTCCCAGTTTATACGCCCATGAGTGGAAGTGCCCTTTGCTCTCCAAGCTGTGTTTTTTAGATGTTTCAGAACACACCGTACACTTCTCCAGAGTGGCTGTTGGCAATTTACATCCCACCCATCAGCGTAGCAAGGCTCCCATTTCTCCATGGCCGGTCCTGCCTTTCTGGTTTGGACACTTTTTTCCGCATGGCCCTTTTGCCCGCTGGGAAGCGAGACTTCTTTGGAGCGCTGATTGGCCTTTCCAGGTTGCTTGGTTGGCCAAAAAGGGCGTATGCGTTTTTTCCTGAATATATTCAGCAAAAAACGCATACGCCCTTTTTGGCCAAGGGCATCATTGTCCACGTTTTGCCGCTTTTCATGTGCTTTCAAGGCGATTCGAATCTACCTCCTGAAATCTGTTTCCTGCAATTCTGCCTTGCTTTCAAAGCCTCTTCGTTGCCTTCCCTTAATATATTTGTGGACGAGAGGTATCATTTAAAACTCTGCAGGTTTGTGAATTGCAGTGCCCCTGAGCTCCATTTTTCAACTCGCTTTTTTGGGAGCTGGCCGCAAAAGCGCAGGATTGCTTCAGGCCCTCTTCTGGTTCTGGGGGGCAGGCTGAGCTTGTGCTTAATTCTTCTTCCTGATGGGAAAATAGAGTGACCTGTGCCTGTCCCAACACCTAGAGCTAGTCTCTCATTGGTTCCCCCTCTTCCCGTTCATCCTCAGGACAAATTGCAACCTGTACGGAACAGGAGGTTAAAGGTGCTGATACTCCAAGGAGGGAGATGGCTAGTAAATCGGCTGGAATGGCGAACCCGAGCAAAGGAGATGAGAAATGAGGTGCGTTTTAGAAACCTTTCCCGATCACACGGTGTACCATCTTCTGGGTTTCTCATGCCTGTTTTCGACGTAGGAAGATGCCCTTGAACCTGGAGATTTGGGACCCATGGGATGGGTACCATGCAGTATTACTTGAAAGGGTCTGCGTTGGCTCACCCAACCTCACCGAACCTCTCAGCCCCAAGAGTGTCCACCCTTATGTCTCAATCAGCTGTGGGTCTAGATATGGTCAATCCAGGTTGCATCACAGCCCCTGAACGAATTTTGTAAGAATTTCTCTCTCTTTCACTGCCTTTGTTTCACGGGTTTTGAAAAGTAATTTATTTTTATAATGGGGTTTAGCTGCTTTTCACGGCTGTGTTTATGCCGCTTTACACCCCCTTGACTCACTTACAGAGAGATATCAATACATAGGTTTGAAGATTCTTACTAGTCAGATATATTCTTGTGCGGTGAATAGGGGGTGTTGAGTCCAGTTCACTGAAAAAGGAATAGGTATTGTCTCTTACATATTGGGTTTATGGAACGGTATCGGAGCTAATTTGAAACCCTTGTTTTATGCATCACCCCACCTCACCTTTCCCGTTCCACAGCCATAGTGTGTTTTCTAAACGTGTGACTCTGTTCTGTTTTGTAATTCAGTTCAAGTGTAGCGGTTTTTACATTCCCTCTCTAAGTGATATCTTATGATAAGTGTCTTTTTCTGTGTGACTTATTTCACTTAGAATCGTCGTACCTAAATCCACTCATCGTGCTGCTACTAGCCTTATGACGTGGATTTCATGGCTGAGTGATATTCCATTGTACATGAGGACCACCACTTCTTTATCCATTTTTCGCTTTCCTAGGATATTTAAGGTGTAATGAAGTGGGGGTTCTTGTCAACAGAGCAGCCCTAAACTTTGGGGTGCCTGTGTCTTGCTGATTTTTAGTTTTCCCAATTTATACGCCCATGAGTGGAAGTGCCCTATGCTCTCCAAGCTGTGTTTTTTAGATGTTTCAGAACACACCGTACACTTCTCCAGAGTGGCTGTTGGCAATTTACATCCCACCCATCAGCGTAGCAAGGCTCCCATTTCTCCATGGCCGGTCCTGCATTTCTGGTTTGGACACTTTTTTCCGCATGGCCCTTTTGCCCGCTGGGAAGCGAGACTTCTTTGGAGCGCTGATTGGCCTTTCCAGGTTGCTTGGTTGGCCAAAAAGGGCGTATGCGTTTTTTCCTGAATATATTCAGGAAAAAACGCATACGCCCTTTTTGGCCAAGGGCATCATTGTCCACGTTTTGCCGCTTTTCATGTGCTTTCAAGGCGAGTCGAATCTACCTCCTGAAATCTGTTTCCTGCAATTCTGCCTTGCTTTCAAAGCCTCTTCGTTGCCTTCCCTTAATATATTTGTGGACGAGAGGTATCATTTAAAACTCTGCAGGTTTGTGAATTGCAGTGCCCCTGAGCTCCATTTTTCAACTCGCTTTTTTGGCAGCTGGCCGCAAAACCGCAGGATTGCTTCAGGCCCTCTTCTGGTTCTGGGGGGCAGGCTGAGCTTGTGCTTAATTCTTCTTCCTGATGGGAAAATAGAGTGACCTGTGCCTGTCCCAACCCCTAGAGCTAGTCTCTCATTGGTTCCCCCTCTTCCCGTTCATCCTCAGGACAAATTGCAAACTGTACGGAACAGGAGGTTAAAGGTGCTGATTCTCCAAGGAGGGAGATGGCTAGTAAATCGGCTGGAATGGCGAACCCGAGCAAAGGAGATGAGAAATGAGGTGCGTTTTAGAAACCTTTCCTTATCACACGGTGTACCATCTTCTGGGTTTCTCATGCCTGTTTTCGACGTAGGAAGATGCCCTTGAACCTGGAGATTTGGGACCCATGGGATGGGTACCATGCAGTATTACTTGAAAGGGTCTGCGTTGGCTCACCCAACCTCACCGAACCTCTCAGCCCCAAGAGTGTCCACCCTTATGTCTCACTCAGCTGTGGGTCTAGATATGGTCAATCCAGGTTGCATCACAGCCCCTGAACGAATTTTGTAAGAATTTCTCTCTCTTTCACTGCCTTTGTTTCACGGGTTTTGAAAAGTAATTTATTTTTATAATGGGGTTTAGCTGCTTTTCACGGCTGTGTTTATGCCGCTTTACACCCCCTTGACTCACTTACGGAGAGATATCAATACATAGGTTTGAAGATTCTTACTAGTCAGATATATTCTTGTGCGGTGAATAGGGGGTGTTGAGTCCAGTTCACTGAAAAAGGAATAGGTCTTGTCTCTTACATATTGGGTTTATGGAACGGTATCGGAGCTAATTTGAAACCCTTGTTTTATGCATCACCCCACCTCACCTTTCCCGTTCAGCAGCCATAGTGTGTTTTCTAAACCTGTGACTCTGTTCTGTTTTGTAATTCAGTTCAAGTGTAGCGGTTTTTACATTCCCTCTCGAAGTGATATCTTATGATAAGTGTCTTTTTCTGTGTGACTTATTTCACTTAGAATCGTCGTACCTAAATCCACTCATCGTGCTGCTACTAGCCTTATGACGTTGATTTCATGGCTGAGTGATATTCCATTGTACATGAGGACCACAACTTCTATATCCATTTTTCTGTTTCCTAGGATATTTAAGGTGTAATGAAGTGGGGGTTCTTGTCAACAGAGCAGCCCTAAACTTTGGGGTGCCTGTGTCTTGCTGATTTTTAGTTTTCCCAATTTATACGCCCATGAGTGGAAGTGCCCTATGCTCTCCAAGCTGTGTTTTTTAGATGTTTCAGAACACACCGTACACTTCTCCAGAGTGGCTGTTGGCAATTTACATCCCACCCATCAGCGTAGCAAGGCTCCCATTTCTCCATGGCCGGTCCTGCATTTCTGGTTTAGACACTTTTTTCCCCATGGCCCTTTTGCCCGCTGGGAAGCGAGACTTCTTTGGAGCGCTTATTGGCCTTCCCAGGTTGTTTGGTTGGCCAAAAAGGGCGTATGCGTTTTTTCCTGAATATATTCAGGAAAAAACGCATACGCCCTTTTTGGCCAAGGGCATCATTGTCCACGTTTTGCCGCTTTTCATGTGCTTTCAAGGCGATTCGAATCTACCTCCTGAAATCTGTTTCCTGCAATTCTGCCTTGCTTTCAAAGCCTCTTCGTTGCCTTCCCTTAATATATTTGTGGACGAGAGGTATCATTTAAAACTCTGCAGGTTTGTGAATTGCAGTGCCCCTGAGCTCCATTTTTCAACTCGCTTTTTTGGGAGCTGGCCGCAAAAGCGCAGGATTGCTTCAGGCCCTCTTCTGGTTCTGGGGGGCAGGCTGAGCTTGTGCTTAATTCTTCTTCCTGATGGGAAAATAGAGTGACCTGTGCCTGTCCCAACCCCTAGAGCTAGTCTCTCATTGGTTCCCCCTCTTCCCGTTCATCCTCAGGACAAATTGCAACCTGTACGGAACAGGAGGTTAAAGGTGCTGATTCTCCAAGGAGGGAGATGGCTAGTAAATTGGCTGGAATGGCGAACCCGAGCAAAGGAGATGAGAAATGAGGTGCGTTTTAGAAACCTTTCCCGATCACACGGTGTACCATCTTCTGGGTTTCTCATGCCTGTTTTCGACGTAGGAAGATGCCCTTGAACCTGGAGATTTGGGACCCATGGGATGGGTACCATGCAGTATTACTTGAAAGGGTCTGCGTTGGCTCACCCAACCTCACCGAACCTCTCAGCCCCAAGAGTGTCCACCCTTATGTCTCAATCAGCTGTGGGTCTAGATATGGTCAATCCAGGTTGCATCACAGCCCCTGAACGAATTTTGGAAGAATTTCTCTCTCTTTCACTGCCTTTGTTTCACGGGTTTTGAAAAGTAATTTATTTTTATAATGGGGTTTAGCTGCTTTTCACGGCTGTGTTTAGGCCGCTTTACACCCCCTTGACTCACTTACGGAGAGATATCAATACATAGGTTTGAAGATTCTTACTAGTCAGATATATTCTTGTGTGGTGAATAGGGGGTGTTGAGTCCAGTTCACTGAAAAAGGAATAGGTCTTGTCTCTTACATATTGGGTTTATGGAACGGTATCGGAGCTAATTTGAAACCCTTGTTTTATGCATCACCCCACCTCACCTTTCCCGTTCAGCAGCCATAGTGTGTTTTCTAAACGTGTGACTCTGTTCTGTTTTGTAATTCAGTTCAAGTGTAGCGGTTTTTACATTCCCTCTCTAAGTGATATCTTATGATAAGTGTCTTTTTCTGTGTGACTTATTTCACTTAGAATCGTCGTACCTAAATCCACTCATCGTGCTGCTACTAGTCTTATGACGTGGATTTCATGGCTGAGTGATATTCCATTGTACATGAGGACCCCAACTTCTTTATCCATTTTTCTCTTTCCTAGGATATTTAAGGTGTAATGAAGTGGGGGTTCTTGTCAACAGAGCAGCCCTAAACTTTGGGGTGCCTGTGTCTTCCTGATTTTAGTTTTCCCAATTTATACGCCCATGAGTGGAAGTGCCCTATGCTCTCCAAGCTGTGTTTTTTAGATGTTTCAGAACACACCGTACACTTCTCCAGAGTGGCTGTTGGCAATTTACATCCCACCCATCAGCGTAGCAAGGCTCCCATTTCTCCATGGCCGGTCCTGCATTTCTGGTTTGGACACGTTTTTCCGCATGGCCCTTTTGCCCGCTGGGAAGCGAGACTTCTTTGGAGCGCTGATTGGCCTTTCCAGGTTGCTTGGTTGGCCAAAAAGGGCGTATGCGTTTTTTCCTGAATATATTCAGGAAAAAACGCATACGCCCTTTTTGGCCAAGGGCATCATTGTCCACGTTTTGCCGCTTTTCATGTGCTTTCAAGGCGATTCGAATCTACCTCCTGAAATCTGTTTCCTGCAATTCTGCCTTGCTTTCCAAGCCTCTTCGTTGCCTTCCCTTAATATATTTGTGGACGAGAGGTATCATTTAAAACTCTGCAGGTTTGTGAATTGCAGTGCCCCTGAGCTCCATTTTTCAACTCGCTTTTTTGGGAGCTGGCCGCAAAAGCGCAGGATTGCTTCAGGCCCTCTTCTGGTTCTGGGGGGCAGGCTGAGCTTGTGCTTAATTCTTCTTCCTGATGGGAAAATAGAGTGACCTGTGCCTGTCCCAACCCCTAGAGCTATTCTCTCATTGGTTCCCCCTCTTCCCGTTCATCCACAGGACAAATTGCAACCTGTACGGAACAGGAGGTTAAAGGTGCTGATTCTCCAAGGAGGGAGATGGCTAGTAAATCGGCTGGAATGGCGAACCCGAGCAAAGGAGATGAGAAATGAGGTGCGTTTTAGAAACCTTTCCCGATCACACGGTGTACCATCTTCTGGGTTTCTTATGCCTGTTTTCGACGTAGGAAGAAGCCCTTGAACCTGGAGATTTGGGACCCATGGGATGGGTACCATGCAGTACTACTTGAAAGGGTTTGCGTTGGCTCACCCAACCTCACCGAACCTCTCAGCCCCAAGAGTGTCCACCCTTATGTCTCAATCAGCTGTGGGTCTAGATATGGTCAATCCAGGTTGCATCACAGCCCGTGAACGAATTTTGTAAGAATTTCTCTCTCTTTCACTGTCTTTGTTTCACGGGTTTTGAAAAGTAATTTATTTTTATAATGGGGTTTAGCTGCTTTTCACGGCTGTGTTTATGCCGCTTTACACCCCCTTGACTCACTTACAGAGAGATATCAATACATAGGTTTGAAGATTCTTACTAGTCAGATATATTCTTGTGCGGTGAATAGGGGGTGTTGAGTCCAGTTCACTGAAAAAGGAATAGGTCTTGTCTCTTACATATTGGGTTTATGGAACGGTATCTGAGCTAATTTGAAACCCTTGTTTTATGCATCACCCCACCTCACCTTTCCCGTTCAGCAGCCATAGTGTGTTTCCTAAACGTGTGACTCTGTTCTGTTTTGCAATTCAGTTCAAGTGTAGCGGGTTTTACATTCCCTCTCTAAGTGATATCTTATGATAAGTGTCTTTTTCTGTGTGACTTATTTCACTTAGAATCGTCGTACCTAAATCCACTCATCGTGCTGCTACTAGCCTTATGACGTTGATTTCATGGCTGAGTGATATTCCATTGTACATGAGGACCCCAACTTCTTTATCCATTTTTCTCTTTCCTAGGATATTTAAGGTGTAATGAAGTGGGGGTTCTTGTCAACAGAGCAGCCCTAAACTTTGGGGTGCCTGTGTCTTGCTGATTTTTAGTTTTCCCAATTTATACGCCCATGAGTGGAAGTGCCCTATGCTCTCCAAGCTGTGTTTTTTAGATGTTTCAGAACACACCGTACACTTCTCCAGAGTGGCTGTTGGCAATTTACATCCCACCCATCAGCGTAGCAAGGCTCCCATTTCTCCATGGCCGGTCCTGCATTTCTGGTTTGGACACTTTTTTCCGCATGGCCCTTTTGCCCGCTGGGAAGCGAGACATCTTTGGAGCGCTGATTGGCCTTTCCAGGTTGCTTGGTTGGCCAAAAAGGGCGTATGCGTTTTTTCCTGAATATATTCAGGAAAAAACGCATACGCCCTTTTTGGCCAAGGGCATCATTGTCCACGTTTTGCCGCTTTTCATGTGTTTTCAAGGCGATTCGAATCTACCTCCTGAAATCTGTTTCCTGCAATTCTGCCTTGCTTTCAAAGCCTCTTCGTTGCCTTCCCTTAATATATTTGTGGACGAGAGGTATCATTTAAAACTCTGCAGGTTTGTGAATTGCAGTGCCCCTGAGCTCCATTTTTCAACTCGCTTTTTTGGGAGCTGGCCGCAAAAGCGCAGGATTGCTTCAGGCCCTCTTCTGGTTCTGGGGGGCAGGCTGAGCTTGTGCTTAATTCTTCTTCCTGATGGGAAAATAGAGTGACCTGTGCCTGTCCCAACACCTAGAGCTAGTCTCTCATTGGTTCCCCCTCTTCCCCTTCATCCTCAGGACAAATTGCAACCTGTACGGAACAGGAGGTTAAAGGTGCTGATTCTCCAAGGAGGGAGATGGCTAGTAAATCGGCTGGAATGGCGAACCCGAGCAAAGGAGATGAGAAATGAGGTGCGTTTTAGAAACCTTTCCCGATCACACGGTGTACCATCTTCTGGGTTTCTCATGCCTGTTTTCGACGTAGGAAGATGCCCTTGAACCTGGAGATTTGGGACCCATGGGATGGGTACCATGCAGTATTACTTGAAAGGGTCTGCGTTGGCTCACCCAACCTCACCGAACCTCTCAGCCCCAAGAGTGTCCACCCTTATGTCTCACTCAGCTGTGGGTCTAGATATGGTCAATCCAGGTTGCATCACAGCCCCTGAACGAATTTTGTAAGAATTTCTCTCTCTTTCACTGCCTTTGTTTCACGGGTTTTGAAAAGTAATTTATTTTTATAATGGGGTTTAGCTGCTTTTCACGGCTGTGTTTATGCCGCTTTACACCCCCTTGACTCACTTACGGAGAGATATCAATACATAGGTTTGAAGATTCTTACTAGTCAGATATATTCTTGTGCGGTGAATAGGGGGTGTTGAGTCCAGTTCACTGAAAAAGGAATAGGTCTTGTCTCTTACATATTGGGTTTATGGAACGGTATCGGAGCTAATTTGAAACCCTTGTTTTATGCATCACCCCACCTCACCTTTCCCGTTCAGCAGCCATAGTGTGTTTTCTAAACCTGTGACTCTGTTCTGTTTTGTAATTCAGTTCAAGTGTAGCGGTTTTTACATTCCCTCTCGAAGTGATATCTTATGATAAGTGTCTTTTTCTGTGTGACTTATTTCACTTAGAATCGTCGTACCTAAATCCACTCATCGTGCTGCTACTAGCCTTATGACGTTGATTTCATGGCTGAGTGATATTCCATTGTACATGAGGACCCCAACTTCTTTATCCATTTTTCTCTTTCCTAGGATATTTAAGGTGTAATGAAGTGGGGGTTCTTGTCAACAGAGCAGCCCTAAACTTTGGGGTGCCTGTGTCTTGCTGATTTTTAGTTTTCCCAATTTATACGCCCATGAGTGGAAGTGCCCTATGCTCTCCAAGCTGTGTTTTTTAGATGTTTCAGAACACACCGTACACTTCTCCAGAGTGGCTGTTGGCAATTTACATCCCACCCATCAGCGTAGCAAGGCTCCCATTTCTCCATGGCCGGTCCTGCATTTCTGGTTTGGACACTTTTTTCCGCATGGCCCTTTTGCCCGCTGGGAAGCGAGACTTCTTTGGAGCGCTGATTGGCCTTTCCAGGTTGCTTGGTTGGCCAAAAAGGGCGTATGCGTTTTTTCCTGATTATATTCAGGAAAAAACGCATACGCCCTTTTTGGCCAAGGGCATCATTGTCCACGTTTTGCCGCTTTTCATGTGCTTTCAAGGCGATTCGAATCTACCTCCTGAAATCTGTTTCCTGCAATTCTGCCTTGCTTTCAAAGCCTCTTCGTTGCCTTCCCTTAATATATTTGTGGACGAGAGGTATCATTTAAAACTCTGCAGGTTTGTGAATTGCAGTGCCCCTGAGCTCCATTTTTCAACTCGCTTTTTTGGGAGCTGGCCGCAAAAGCGCAGGATTGCTTCAGGCCCTCTTCTGGTTCTGGGGGGCAGGCTGAGCTTGTGCTTAATTCTTCTTCCTGATGGGAAAATAGAGTGACCTGTGCCTGTCCCAACACCTAGAGCTAGTCTCTCATTGGTTCCCCCTCTTCCCGTTCATCCTCAGGACAAATTGCAACCTGTACGGAACAGGAGGTTAAAGGTGCTGATTCTCCAAGGAGGGAGATGGCTAGTAAATCGGCTGGAATGGCGAACCCGAGCAAAGGAGATGAGAAATGAGGTGCGTTTTAGAAACCTTTCCCGATCACACGGTGTACCATCTTCTGGGTTTCTCATGCCTGTTTTCGACGTAGGAAGATGCCCTTGAACCTGGAGATTTGGGACCCATGGGATGGGTACCATGCAGTATTACTTGAAAGGGTCTGCGTTGGCTCACCCAACCTCACCGAACCTCTCAGCCCCAAGAGTGTCCACCCTTATGTCTCAATCAGCTGTGGGTCTAGATATGGTCAATCCAGGTTGCATCACAGCCCCTGAACGAATTTTGTAAGAATTTCTCTCTCTTTCACTGCCTTTGTTTCACGGGTTTTGAAAAGTAATTTATTTTTATAATGGGGTTTAGCTGCTTTTCACGGCTGTGTTTATGCCGCTTTACACCCCCTTGACTCACTTACAGAGAGATATCAATACATAGGTTTGAAGATTCTTACTAGTCAGATATATTCTTGTGCGGTGAATAGGGGGTGTTGAGTCCAGTTCACTGAAAAAGGAATAGGTCTTGTCTCTTACATATTGGGTTTATGGAACGGTATCGGAGCTAATTTGAAACCCTTGTTTTATGCATCACCCCACCTCACCTTTCCCGTTCAGCAGCCATAGTGTGTTTTCTAAACCTGTGACTCTGTTCTGTTTTGTAATTCAGTTCAAGTGTAGCGGTTTTTACATTCCCTCTCTAAGTGATATCTTATGATAAGTGTCTTTTTCTGTGTGACTTATTTCACTTAGAATCGTCGTACCTAAATCCACTCATCGTGCTGCTACTAGCCTTATGACGTTGATTTCATGGCTGAGTGATATTCCATTGTACATGAGGACCACAACTTCTTTATCCATTTTTCTCTTTCCTAGGATATTTAAGGTGTAATGAAGTGGGGGTTCTTGTCAACAGAGCAGCCCTAAACTTTGGGATGCCTGTGTCTTGCTGATTTTTAGTTTTCCCAATTTATACGCCCATGAGTGGAAGTGCCCTATGCTCTCCAAGCTGTGTTTTTTAGATGTTTCAGAACACACCGTACACTTCTCCAGAGTGGCTGTTGGCAATTTACATCCCACCCATTAGCGTAGCAAGGCTCCCATTTCTCCATGGCCGGTCCTGCATTTCTGGTTTGGACACTTTTTTCCCCATGGCCCTTTTGCCCGCTGGGAAGCGAGACTTCTTTGGAGCGCTGATTGGCCTTTCCAGGTTGCTTGGTTGGCCAAAAAGGGCGTATGCGTTTTTTCCTGAATATATTCAGGAAAAAACGCATACGCCCTTTTTGGCCAAGGGCATCATTGTCCACGTTTTGCCGCTTTTCATGTGCTTTCAAGGCGATTCGAATCTACCTCCTGAAATCTGTTTCCTGCAATTCTGCCTTGCTTTCAAAGCCTCTTCGTTGCCTTCCCTTAATATATTTGTGGACGAGAGGTATCATTTAAAACTCTGCAAGTTTGTGAATTGCAGTGCCCCTGAGCTCCATTTTTCAACTCGCTTTTTTGGGAGCTGGCCGCAAAAGCGCAGGATTGCTTCAGGCCCTCTTCTGGTTCTGGGGGGCAGGCTGAGCTTGTGCTTAATTCTTCTTCCTGATGGGAAAATAGAGTGACCTGTGCCTGTCCCAACCCCTAGAGCTAGTCTCTCATTGGTTCCCCCTCTTCCCGTTCATCCTCAGGACAAATTGCAACCTGTACGGAACAGGAGGTTAAAGGTGCTGATTCTCCAAGGAGGGAGATGGCTAGTAAATCGGCTGGAATGGCGAACCCGAGCAAAGGAGATGAGAAATGAGGTGCGATTTAGAAACCTTTCCCGATCACACGGTGTACCATCTTCTGGGTTTCTTATGCCTGTTTTCGACGTAGGAAGAAGCCCTTGAACCTGGAGATTTGGGACCCATGGGATGGGTACCATGCAGTACTACTTGAAAGGGTCTGCGTTGGCTCACCCAACCTCACCGAACCTCTCAGCCCCAAGAGTGTCCACCCTTATGTCTCAATCAGCTGTGGGTCTAGATATGGTCAATCCAGGTTGCATCACAGCCCGTGAACGAATTTTGTAAGAATTTCTCTCTCTTTCACTGTCTTTGTTTCACGGGTTTTGAAAAGTAATTTATTTTTATAATGGGGTTTAGCTGCTTTTCACGGCTGTGTTTATGCCGCTTTACACCCCCTTGACTCACTTACAGAGAGATATCAATACATAGGTTTGAAGATTCTTACTAGTCAGATATATTCTTGTGCGGTGAATAGGGGGTGTTGAGTCCAGTTCACTGAAAAAGGAATAGGTCTTGTCTCTTACATATTGGGTTTATGGAACGGTATCTGAGCTAATTTGAAACCCTTGTTTTATGCATCACCCCACCTCACCTTTCCCGTTCAGCAGCCATAGTGTGTTTCCTAAACGTGTGACTCTGTTCTGTTTTGCAATTCAGTTCAAGTGTAGCGGGTTTTACATTCCCTCTCTAAGTGATATCTTATGATAAGTGTCTTTTTCTGTGTGACTTATTTCACTTAGAATCGTCGTACCTAAATCCACTCATCGTGCTGCTACTAGCCTTATGACGTTGATTTCATGGCTGAGTGATATTCCATTGTACATGAGGACCCCAACTTCTTTATCCATTTTTCTCTTTCCTAGGATATTTAAGGTGTAATGAAGTGGGGGTTCTTGTCAACAGAGCAGCCCTAAACTTTGGGGTGCCTGTGTCTTGCTGATTTTTAGTTTTCCCAATTTATACGCCCATGAGTGGAAGTGCCCTATGCTCTCCAAGCTGTGTTTTTTAGATGTTTCAGAACACACCGTACACTTCTCCAGAGTGGCTGTTGGCAATTTACATCCCACCCATCAGCGTAGCAAGGCTCCCATTTCTCCATGGCCGGTCCTGCATTTCTGGTTTGGACACTTTTTTCCGCATGGCCCTTTTGCCCGCTGGGAAGCGAGACTTCTTTGGAGCGCTGATTGGCCTTTCCAGGTTGCTTGGTTGGCCAAAAAGGGCGTATGCGTTTTTTCCTGAATATATTCAGGAAAAAACGCATACGCCCTTTTTGGCCAAGGGCATCATTGTCCACGTTTTGCCGCTTTTCATGTGCTTTCAAGGCAATTCGAATCTACCTCTTGAAATCTGTTTCCTGCAATTCTGCCTTGCTTTCAAAGCCTCTTCGTTGCCTTCCCTTAATATATTTGTGGACGAGAGGTATCATTTAAAACTCTGCAGGTTTGTGAATTGCAGTGCCCCTGAGCTCCATTTTTCAACTCGCTTTTTTGGGAGCTGGCCGCAAAAGCGCAGGATTGCTTCAGGCCCTCTTCTGGTTCTGGGGGGCAGGCTGAGCTTGTGCTTAATTCTTCTTCCTGATGGGAAAATAGAGTGACCTGTGCCTGTCCCAACACCTAGAGCTAGTCTCTCATTGGTTCCCCCTCTTCCCCTTCATCCTCAGGACAAATTGCAACCTGTACGGAACAGGAGGTTAAAGGTGCTGATTCTCCAAGGAGGGAGATGGCTAGTAAATCGGCTGGAATGGCGAACCCGAGCAAAGGAGATGAGAAATGAGGTGCGTTTTAGAAACCTTTCCCGATTACACGGTGTACCATCTTCTGGGTTTCTCATGCCTGTTTTCGACGTAGGAAGATGCCCTTGAACCTGGAGATTTGGGACCCATGGGATGGGTACCATGCAGTATTACTTGAAAGGGTCTGCGTTGGCTCACCCAACCTCACCGAACCTCTCAGCCCCAAGAGTGTCCACCCTTATGTCTCAATCAGCTGTGGGTCTAGATATGGTCAATCCAGGTTGCATCACAGCCCCTGAACGAATTTTGTAAGAATTTCTCTCTCTTTCACTGCCTTTGTTTCACGGGTTTTGAAAAGTAATTTATTTTTATAATGGGGTTTAGCTGCTTTTCACGGCTGTGTTTATGCCGCTTTACACCCCCTTGACTCACTTACAGAGAGATATCAATACATAGGTTTGAAGATTCTTACTAGTCAGATATATTCTTGTGCGGTGAATAGGGGGTGTTGAGTCCAGTTCACTGAAAAAGGAATAGGTCTTGTCTCTTACATATTGGGTTTATGGAACGGTATCTGAGCTAATTTGAAACCCTTGTTTTATGCATCACCCCACCTCACCTTTCCCGTTCAGCAGCCATAGTGTGTTTTCTGAACGTGTGACTCTGTTCTGTTTTGTAATTCAGTTCAAGTGTAGCGGTTTTTACATTCCCTCTCTAAGTGATATCTTATGATAAGTGTCTTTTTCTGTGTGACTTATTTCACTTAGAATCGTCGTACCTAAATCCACTCATCGTGCTGCTACTAGCCTTATGACGTGGATTTCATGGCTGAGTGATATTCCATTGTACATGAGGACCACCACTTCTTTATCCATTTTTCGCTTTCCTAGGATATTTAAGGTGTAATGAAGTGGGGGTTCTTGTCAACAGAGCAGCCCTAAACTTTGGGGTGCCTGTGTCTTGCTGATTTTTAGTTTTCCCAATTTATACGCCCATGAGTGGAAGTGCCCTATGCTCTCCAAGCTGTGTTTTTTAGATGTTTCAGAACACACCGTACACTTCTCCAGAGTGGCTGTTGGCAATTTACATCCCACCCATCAGCGTAGCAAGGCTCCCATTTCTCCATGGCCGGTCCTGCATTTCTGGTTTGGACACTTTTTTCCGCATGGCCCTTTTGCCCGCTGGGAAGCGAGACTTCTTTGGAGCGCTGATTGGCCTTTCCAGGTTGCTTGGTTGGCCAAAAAGGGCGTATGCGTTTTTTCCTGATTATATTCAGGAAAAAACGCATACGCCCTTTTTGGCCAAGGGCATCATTGTCCACGTTTTGCCGCTTTTCATGTGCTTTCAAGGCGATTCGAATCTACCTCCTGAAATCTGTTTCCTGCAATTCTGCCTTGCTTTCAAAGCCTCTTCGTTGCCTTCCCTTAATATATTTGTGGACGAGAGGTATCATTTAAAACTCTGCAGGTTTGTGAATTGCAGTGCCCCTGAGCTCCATTTTTCAACTCGCTTTTTTGGGAGCTGGCCGCAAAAGCGCAGGATTGCTTCAGGCCCTCTTCTGGTTCTGGGGGGCAGGCTGAGCTTGTGCTTAATTCTTCTTCCTGATGGGAAAATAGAGTGACCTGTGCCTGTCCCAACACCTAGAGCTAGTCTCTCATTGGTTCCCCCTCTTCCCGTTCATCCTCAGGACAAATTGCAACCTGTACGGAACAGGAGGTTAAAGGTGCTGATTCTCCAAGGAGGGAGATGGCTAGTAAATCGGCTGGAATGGCGAACCCGAGCAAAGGAGATGAGAAATGAGGTGCGTTTTAGAAACCTTTCCCGATCACACGGTGTACCATCTTCTGGGTTTCTCATGCCTGTTTTCGACGTAGGAAGATGCCCTTGAACCTGGAGATTTGGGACCCATGGGATGGGTACCATGCAGTATTACTTGAAAGGGTCTGCGTTGGCTCACCCAACCTCACCGAACCTCTCAGCCCCAAGAGTGTCCACCCTTATGTCTCAATCAGCTGTGGGTCTAGATATGGTCAATCCAGGTTGCATCACAGCCCCTGAACGAATTTTGTAAGAATTTCTCTCTCTTTCACTGCCTTTGTTTCACGGGTTTTGAAAAGTAATTTATTTTTATAATGGGGTTTAGCTGCTTTTCACGGCTGTGTTTATGCCGCTTTACACCCCCTTGACTCACTTACAGAGAGATATCAATACATAGGTTTGAAGATTCTTACTAGTCAGATATATTCTTGTGCGGTGAATAGGGGGTGTTGAGTCCAGTTCACTGAAAAAGGAATAGGTCTTGTCTCTTACATATTGGGTTTATGGAACGGTATCGGAGCTAATTTGAAACCCTTGTTTTATGCATCACCCCACCTCACCTTTCCCGTTCAGCAGCCATAGTGTGTTTTCTAAACGTGTGACTCTGTTCTGTTTTGTAATTCAGTTCAAATGTAGCGGTTTTTACATTCCCTCTCTAAGTGATATCTTATGATAAGTGTCTTTTTCTGTGTGACTTATTTCACTTAGAATCGTCGTACCTAAATCCACTCATCGTGCTGCTACTAGCCTTATGACGTGGATTTCATGGCTGAGTTATATTCCATTGTACATGAGGACCACAACTTCTTTATCCATTTTTCTCTTTCCTAGGATATTGAAGGTGTAATGAAGTGGGGGTTCTTGTCAACAGAGCAGCCCTAAACTTTGGGGTGCCTGTGTCTTGCTGATTTTTAGTTTTCCCAATTTATACGCCCATGAGTGGAAGTGCCCTATGCTCTCCAAGCTGTGTTTTTTAGATGTTTCAGAACACACCGTACACTTCTCCAGAGTGGCTGTTGGCAATTTACATCCCACCCATCAGCGTAGCAAGGCTCCCATTTCTCCATGGCCGGTCCTGCATTTCTGGTTTGGACACTTTTTTCCGCATGGCCTTTTTCCCCGCTGGGAAGCGAGACTTCTTTGGAGCGCTGATTGGCCTTTCCAGGTTGCTTGGTTGGCCAAAAAGGGCGTATGCGTTTTTTCCTGAATATATTCAGGAAAAAACGCATACGCCCTTTTTGGCCAAGGGCATCATTGTCCACGTTTTGCCGCTTTTCATGTGCTTTCAAGGCGAGTCGAATCTACCTCCTGAAATCTGTTTCCTGCAATTCTGCCTTGCTTTCAAAGCCTCTTCGTTGCCTTCCCTTAATATATTTGTGGACGAGAGGTATCATTTAAAACTCTGCAGGTTTGTGAATTGCAGTGCCCCTGAGCTCCATTTTTCAACTCGCTTTTTTGGGAGCTGGCCGCAAAAGCGCAGGATTGCTTCAGGCCCTCTTCTGGTTCTGGGGGGCAGGCTGAGCTTGTGCTTAATTCTTCTTCCTGATGGGAAAATAGAGTGACCTGTGCCTGTCCCAACACCTAGAGCTAGTCTCTCATTGGTTCCCCCTCTTCCCGTTCATCCTCAGGACAAATTGCAACCTGTACGGAACAGGAGGTTAAAGGTGCTGATTCTCCAAGGAGGGAGATGGCTAGTAAATCGGCTGGAATGGCGAACCCGAGCAAAGGAGATGAGAAATGAGGTGCGTTTTAGAAACCTTTCCCGATCACACGGTGTACCATCTTCTGGGTTTCTCATGCCTGTTTTCGACGTAGGAAGATGCCCTTGAACCTGGAGATTTGGGACCCATGGGATGGGTACCATGCAGTATTACTTGAAAGGGTCTGCGTTGGCTCACCCAACCTCACCGAACCTCTCAGCCCCAAGAGTGTCCACCCTTATGTCTCAATCAGCTGTGGGTCTAGATATGGTCAATCCAGGTTGCATCACAGCCCCTGAACGAATTTTGTAAGAATTTCTCTCTCTTTCACTGCCTTTGTTTCACGGGTTTTGAAAAGTAATTTATTTTTATAATGGGGTTTAGCTGCTTTTCACGGCTGTGTTTATGCCGTTTTACACCCCCTTGACTCACTTACAGAGAGATATCAATATATAGGTTTGAAGATTCTTACTAGTCAGATATATTCTTGTGCGGTGAATAGGGGGTGTTGAGTCCAGTTCACTGAAAAAGGAATAGGTCTTGTCTCTTACATATTGGGTTTATGGAACGGTATCTGAGCTAATTTGAAACCCTTGTTTTATGCATCACCCCACCTCACCTTTCCCGTTCAGCAGCCATAGTGTGTTTCCTAAACGTGGGACTCTGTTCTGTTTTGCAATTCAGTTCAAGTGTAGCGGGTTTTACATTCCCTCTAGAAGTGATATCTTATGATAAGTGTCTTTTTATGTGTGACTTATTTCACTTAGAATCGTCGTACCTAAATCCACTCATCGTGCTGCTACTAGCCTTATGACGTTGATTTCATGGCTGAGTGATATTCCATTGTACATGAGGACCACAACTTCTTTATCCATTTTTCTCTTTCCTAGGATATTTAAGGTGTAATGAAGTGGGGGTTCTTGTCCACAGAGCAGCCCTAAACTTTGGGGTGCCTGTGTCTTGCTGATTTTTAGTTTTCCCAATTTATACGCCCATGAGTGGAAGTGCCCTATGCTCTCCAAGCTGTGTTTTTTAGATGTTTCAGAACACACCGTACACTTCTCCAGAGTGGCTGTTGGCAATTTACATCCCACCCATCAGCGTAGCAAGGCTCCCATTTCTCCATGGCCGGTCCTGCATTTCTGGTTTGGACACGTTTTTCCGCATGGCCCTTTTGCCCGCTGGGAAGCCAGACTTCTTTGGAGCGCTGATTGGCCTTTCCAGGTTGCTTGGTTGGCCAAAAAGGGCGTATGCGTTTTTTCCTGAATATATTCAGGAAAAAACGCATACGCCCTTTTTGGCCAAGGGCATCATTGTCCACGTTTTGCCGCTTTTCATGTGCTTTCAAGGCGATTCGAATCTACCTCCTGAAATCTGTTTCCTGCAATTCTGCCTTGCTTTCAAAGCCTCTTCGTTGCCTTCCCTTAATATATTTGTGGACGAGAGGTATCATTTAAAACTCTGCAGGTTTGTGAATTGCAGTGCCCCTGAGCTCCATTTTTCAACTCGCTTTTTTGGGAGCTGGCCGCAAAAGCGCAGGATTGCTTCAGGCCCTCTTCTGGTTCTGGGGGGCAGGCTGAGCTTGTGCTTAATTCTTCTTCCTGATGGGAAAATAGAGTGACCTGTGCCTGTCCCAACACCTAGAGCTAGTCTCTCATTGGTTCCCCCTCTTCCCGTTCATCCTCAGGACAAATTGCAACCTGTACGGAACAGGAGGTTAAAGGTGCTGATACTCCAAGGAGGGAGATGGCTAGTAAATCGGCTGGAATGGCGAACCCGAGCAAAGGAGATGAGAAATGAGGTGCGTTTTAGAAACCTTTCCCGATCACACGGTGTACCATCTTCTGGGTTTCTCATGCCTGTTTTCGACGTAGGAAGATGCCCTTGAACCTGGAGATTTGGGACCCATGGGATGGGTACCATGCAGTATTACTTGAAAGGGTCTGCGTTGGCTCACCCAACCTCACCGAACCTCTCAGCCCCAAGAGTGTCCACCCTTATGTCTCAATCAGCTGTGGGTGTAGATATGGTCAATCCAGGTTGCATCACAGCCCCTGAACGAATTTTGTAAGAATTTCTCTCTTTCACTGCCTTTGTTTCACGGGTTTTGAAAAGTAATTTATTTTTATAATGGGGTTTAGCTGCTTTTCACGGCTGTGTTTATGCCGCTTTACACCCCCTTGACTCACTTACAGAGAGATATCAATACATAGGTTTGAAGATTCTTACTAGTCAGATATATTCTTGTGCGGTGAATAGGGGGTGTTGAGTCCAGTTCACTGAAAAAGGAATAGGTCTTGTCTCTTACATATTGGGTTTATGGAACGGTATCGGAGCTAATTTGAAACCCTTGTTTTATGCATCACCCCACCTCACCTTTCCCGTTCAGCAGCCATAGTGTGTTTTCTAAACGTGTGACTCTGTTCTGTTTTGTAATTCAGTTCAAGTGTAGCGGTTTTTACATTCCCTCTCTAAGTGATATCTTATGATAAGTGTCTTTTTCTGTGTGACTTATTTCACTTAGAATCGTCGTACCTAAATCCACTCATCGTGCTGCTACTAGCCTTATGACGTGGATTTCATGGCTGAGTGATATTCCATTGTACATGAGGACCACAACTTCTTTATCCATTTTTCGCTTTCCTAGGATATTTAAGGTGTAATGAAGTGGGGGTTCTTGTCAACAGAGCAGCCCTAAACTTTGGGGTGCCTGTGTCTTGCTGATTTTTAGTTTTCCCAATTTATACGCCCATGAGTGGAAGTGCCCTATGCTCTCCAAGCTGTGTTTTTTAGATGTTTCAGAACACACCGTACACTTCTCCAGAGTGGCTGTTGGCAATTTACATCCCACCCATCAGCGTAGCAAGGCTCCCATTTCTCCATGGCCGGTCCTGCATTTCTGGTTTGGACACTTTTTTCCGCATGGCCCTTTTGCCCGCTGGGAAGCGAGACTTCTTTGGAGCGCTGATTGGCCTTTCCAGGTTGCTTGGTTGGCCAAAAAGGGCGTATGCGTTTTTTCCTGAATATATTCAGGAAAAAACGCATACGCCCTTTTTGGCCAAGGGCATCATTGTCCACGTTTTGCCGTTTTTCATGCGCTTTCAAGGCGATTCGAATCTACCTCCTGAAATCTGTTTCCTGCAATTCTGCCTTGCTTTCAAAGCCTCTTCATTGCCTTCCCTTAATATATTTGTGGACGAGAGGTATCATTTAAAACTCTGCAGGTTTGTGAATTGCAGTGCCCCTGAGCTCCATTTTTCAACTCGCTTTTTTGGGAGCTGGCCGCAAAAGCGCAGGATTGCTTCAGGCCCTCTTCTGGTTCTGGGGGGCAGGCTGAGCTTGTGCTTAATTCTTCTTCCTGATGGGAAAATAGAGTGACCTGTGCCTGTCCCAACACCTAGAGCTAGTCTCTCATTGGTTCCCCCTCTTCCCGTTCATCCTCAGGACAAATTGCAACCTGTACGGAACAGGAGGTTAAAGGTGCTGATTCTCCAAGGAGGGAGATGGCTAGTAAATCGGCTGGAATGGCGAACCCGAGCAAAGGAGATGAGAAATGAGGTGCGTTTTAGAAACCTTTCCCGATCACACGGTGTACCATCTTCTGGGTTTCTCATGCCTGTTTTCGACGTAGGAAGATGCCCTTGAACCTGGAGATTTGGGACCCATGGGATGGGTACCATGCAGTATTACTTGAAAGGGTCTGCGTTGGCTCACCCAACCTCACCGAACCTCTCAGCCCCAAGAGTGTCCACCCTTATGTCTCAATCAGCTGTGGGTCTAGATATGGTCAATCCAGGTTGCATCACAGCCCCTGAACGAATTTTGTAAGAATTTCTCTCTCTTTCACTGCCTTTGTTTCACGGGTTTTGAAAAGTAATTTATTTTTATAATGGGGTTTAGCTGCTTTTCACGGCTGTGTTTATGCCGCTTTACACCCCCTTGACTCACTTACGGAGAGATATCAATACATAGGTTTGAAGATTCTTACTAGTCAGATATATTCTTGTGCGGTGAATAGGGGGTGTTGAGTCCAGTTCACTGAAAAAGGAATAGGTCTTGTCTCTTACATATTGGGTTTATGGAACGGTATCGGAGCTAATTTGAAACCCTTGTTTTATGCATCACCCCACCTCACCTTTCCCGTTCAGCAGCCATAGTGTGTTTTCTAAACGTGTGACTCTGTTCTGTTTTGTAATTCAGTTCAAGTGTAGCGGTTTTTACATTCCCTCTCTAAGTGATATCTTATGATAAGTGTCTTTTTCTGTGTGACTTATTTCACTTAGAATCGTCGTACCTAAATCCACTCATCGTGCTGCTACTAGCCTTATGACGTGGATTTCATGGCTGAGTGATATTCCATTGTACATGAGGACCACAACTTCTTTATCCATTTTTCGCTTTCCTAGGATATTTAAGGTGTAATGAAGTGGGGGTTCTTGTCAACAGAGCAGCCCTAAACTTTGGGGTGCCTGTGTCTTGCTGATTTTTAGTTTTCCCAATTTATACGCCCATGAGTGGAAGTGCCCTATGCTCTCCAAGCTGTGTTTTTTAGATGTTTCAGAACACACCGTACACTTCTCCAGAGTGGCTGTTGGCAATTTACATCCCACCCATCAGCGTAGCAAGGCTCCCATTTCTCCATGGCCGGTCCTGCATTTCTGGTTTGGACACTTTTTTCCGCATGGCCCTTTTGCCCGCTGGGAAGCGAGACTTCTTTGGAGCGCTGATTGGCCTTTCCAGGTTGCTTGGTTGGCCAAAAAGGGCGTATGCGTTTTTTCCTGAATATATTCAGGAAAAAACGCATACGCCCTTTTTGGCCAAGGGCATCATTGTCCACGTTTTGCCGCTTTTCATGCGCTTTCAAGGCGATTCGAATCTACCTCCTGAAATCTGTTTCCTGCAATTCTGCCTTGCTTTCAAAGCCTCTTCGTTGCCTTCCCTTAATATATTTGTGGACGAGAGGTATCATTTAAAACTCTGCAGGTTTGTGAATTGCAGTGCCCCTGAGCTCCATTTTTCAACTCGCTTTTTTGGGAGCTGGCCGCAAAAGCGCAGGATTGCTTCAGGCCCTCTTCTGGTTCTGGGGGGCAGGCTGAGCTTGTGCTTAATTCTTCTTCCTGATGGGAAAATAGAGTGACCTGTGCCTGTCCCAACACCTAGAGCTAGTCTCTCATTGGTTCCCCCTCTTCCCGTTCATCCTCAGGACAAATTGCAACCTGTACAGAACAGGAGGTTAAAGGTGCTGATTCTCCAAGGAGGGAGATGGCTAGTAAATCGGCTGGAATGGCGAACCCGAGCAAAGGAGATGAGAAATGAGGTGCGTTTTAGAAACCTTTCCCAATCACACGGTGTACCATCTTCTGGGTTTCTCATGCCTGTTTTCGACGTAGGAAGATGCCCTTGAACCTGGAGATTTGGGACCCATGGGATGGGTACCATGCAGTATTACTTGAAAGGGTCTGCGTTGGCTCACCCAACCTCACCGAACCTCTCAGCCCCAAGAGTGTCCACCCTTATGTCTCAATCAGCTGTGGGTCTAGATATGGTCAATCCAGGTTGCATCACAGCCCCTGAACGAATTTTGTAAGAATTTCTCTCTCTTTCACTGCCTTTGTTTCACGGGTTTTGAAAAGTAATTTATTTTTATAATGGGGTTTAGCTGCTTTTCACGGCTGTGTTTATGCCGCTTTACACCCCCTTGACTCACTTACGGAGAGATATCAATACATAGGTTTGAAGATTCTTACTAGTCAGATATATTCTTGTGCGGTGAATAGGGGGTGTTGAGTCCAGTTCACTGAAAAAGGAATAGGTCTTGTCTCTTACATATTGGGTTTATGGAACGGTATCGGAGCTAATTTGAAACCCTTGTTTTATGCATCACCCCACCTCACCTTTCCCGTTCAGCAGCCATAGTGTGTTTTCTAAACGTGTGACTCTGTTCTGTTTTGTAATTCAGTTCAAGTGTAGCGGTTTTTACATTCCCTCTCTAAGTGATATCTTATGATAAGTGTCTTTTTCTGTGTGACTTATTTCACTTAGAATCGTCGTACCTAAATCCACTCATCGTGCTGCTACTAGCCTTATGACGTGGATTTCATGGCTGAGTGATATTCCATTGTACATGAGGACCACAACTTCTTTATCCATTTTTCGCTTTCCTAGGATATTTAAGGTGTAATGAAGTGGGGGTTCTTGTCAACAGAGCAGCCCTAAACTTTGGGGTGCCTGTGTCTTGCTGATTTTTAGTTTTCCCAATTTATACGCCCATGAGTGGAAGTGCCCTATGCTCTCCAAGCTGTGTTTTTTAGATGTTTCAGAACACACCGTACACTTCTCCAGAGTGGCTGTTGGCAATTTACATCCCACCCATCAGCGTAGCAAGGCTCCCATTTCTCCATGGCCGGTCCTGCATTTCTGGTTTGGACACTTTTTTCCGCATGGCCCTTTTGCCCGCTGGGAAGCGAGACTTCTTTGGAGCGCTGATTGGCCTTTCCAGGTTGCTTGGTTGGCCAAAAAGGGCGTATGCGTTTTTTCCTGAATATATTCAGGAAAAAACGCATACGCCCTTTTTGGCCAAGGGCATCATTGTCCACGTTTTGCCGCTTTTCATGCGCTTTCAAGGCGATTCGAATCTACCTCCTGAAATCTGTTTCCTGCAATTCTGCCTTGCTTTCAAAGCCTCTTCGTTGCCTTCCCTTAATATATTTGTGGACGAGAGGTATCATTTAAAACTCTGCAGGTTTGTGAATTGCAGTGCCCCTGAGCTCCATTTTTCAACTCGCTTTTTTGGGAGCTGGCCGCAAAAGCGCAGGATTGCTTCAGGCCCTCTTCTGGTTCTGGGGGGCAGGCTGAGCTTGTGCTTAATTCTTCTTCCTGATGGGAAAATAGAGTGACCTGTGCCTGTCCCAACCCCTAGAGCTAGTCTCTCATTGGTTCCCCCTCTTCCCGTTCATCCTCAGGACAAATTGCAACCTGTACGGAACAGGAGGTTAAAGGTGCTGATTCTCCAAGGAGGGAGATGGCTAGTAAATCGGCTGGAATGGCGAACCCGAGCAAAGGAGATGAGAAATGAGGTGCGTTTTAGAAACCTTTCCCAATCACACGGTGTACCATCTTCTGGGTTTCTCATGCCTGTTTTCGACGTAGGAAGATGCCCTTGAACCTGGAGATTTGGGACCCATGGGATGGGTACCATGCAGTATTACTTGAAAGGGTCTGCGTTGGCTCACCCAACCTCACCGAACCTCTCAGCCCCAAGAGTGTCCACCCTTATGTCTCAATCAGCTGTGGGTCTAGATATGGTCAATCCAGGTTGCATCACAGCCCCTGAACGAATTTTGTAAGAATTTCTCTCTCTTTCACTGCCTTTGTTTCACGGGTTTTGAAAAGTAATTTATTTTTATAATGGGGTTTAGCTGCTTTTCACGGCTGTGTTTATGCCGCTTTACACCCCCTTGACTCACTTACGGAGAGATATCAATACATAGGTTTGAAGATTCTTACTAGTCAGATATATTCTTGTGCGGTGAATAGGGGGTGTTGAGTCCAGTTCACTGAAAAAGGAATAGGTCTTGTCTCTTACATATTGGGTTTATGGAACGGTATCGGAGCTAATTTGAAACCCTTGTTTTATGCATCACCCCACCTCACCTTTCCCGTTCAGCAGCCATAGTGTGTTTTCTAAACGTGTGACTCTGTTCTGTTTTGTAATTCAGTTCAAGTGTAGCGGTTTTTACATTCCCTCTCTAAGTGATATCTTATGATAAGTGTCTTTTTGTGTGTGACTTATTTCACTTAGAATCGTCGTACCTAAATCCACTCATCGTGCTGCTACTAGCCTTATGACGTTGATTTCATGGCTGAGTGATATTCCATTGTACATGAGGACCCCAACTTCTTTATCCATTTTTTTCTTTCCTAGGATATTTAAGGTGTAATGAAGTGGGGGTTCTTGTCAACAGAGCAGCACTAAACTTTGGGGTGCCTGTGTCTTGCTGATTTTTAGTTTTCCCAATTTATACGCCCATGAGTGGAAGTGCCCTATGCTCTCCAAGCTGTGTTTTTTAGATGTTTCAGAACACACCGTACACTTCTCCAGAGTGGCTGTTGGCAATTTACATCCCACCCATCAGCGTAGCAAGGCTCCCATTTCTCCATGGCCGGTCCTACATTTCTGGTTTGGACACTTTTTTCCGCATGGCCCTTTTGCCCGCTGGGAAGCGAGACTTCTTTGGAGCGCTGATTGGCCTTTCCAGGTTGCTTGGTTGGCCAAAAAGGGCGTATGCGTTTTTTCCTGAATATATTCAGGAAAAAACGCATACGCCCTTTTTGGCCAAGGGCATCATTGTCCACGTTTTGCCGCTTTTCATGTGCTTTCAAGGCGATTCGAATCTACCTCCTGAAATCTGTTTCCTGCAATTCTGCCTTGCTTTCAAAGCCTCTTCGTTGCCTTCCCTTAATATATTTGTGGACGAGAGGTATCATTTAAAACTCTGCAGGTTTGTGAATTGCAGTGCCCCTGAGCTCCATTTTTCAACTCGCTTTTTTGGGAGCTGGCCGCAAAAGCGCAGGATTGCTTCAGGCCCTCTTCTGGTTCTGGGGGGCAGGCTGAGCTTGTGCTTAATTCTTCTTCCTGATGGGAAAATAGAGTGACCTGTGCCTGTCCCAACACCTAGAGCTAGTCTCTCATTGGTTCCCCCTCTTCCCGTTCATCCTCAGGACAAATTGCAACCTGTACGGAACAGGAGGTTAAAGGTGCTGATTCTCCAAGGAGGGAGATGGCTAGTAAATCGGCTGGAATGGCGAACCCGAGCAAAGGAGATGAGAAATGAGGTGCGTTTTAGAAACCTTTCCCGATCACACGGTGTACCATCTTCTGGGTTTCTCATGCCTGTTTTCGACGTAGGAAGATGCCCTTGAACCTGGAGATTTGGGACCCATGGGATGGGTACCATGCAGTATTACTTGAAAGGGTCTGCGTTGGCTCACCCAACCTCACCGAACCTCTCAGCCCCAAGAGTGTCCACCCTTATGTCTCAATCAGCTGTGGGTCTAGATATGGTCAATCCAGGTTGCATCACAGCCCCTGAACGAATTTTGTAAGAATTTCTCTCTCTTTCACTGCCTTTGTTTCACGGGTTTTGAAAAGTAATTTATTTTTATAATGGGGTTTAGCTGCTTTTCACGGCTGTGTTTATGCCGCTTTACACCCCCTTGACTCACTTACGGAGAGATATCAATACATAGGTTTGAAGATTCTTACTAGTCAGATATATTCTTGTGCGGTGAATAGGGGGTGTTGAGTCCAGTTCACTGAAAAAGGAATAGGTCTTGTCTCTTACATATTGGGTTTATGGAACGGTATCGGAGCTAATTTGAAACCCTTGTTTTATGCATCACCCCACCTCACCTTTCCCGTTCAGCAGCCATAGTGTGTTTTCTAAACGTGTGACTCTGTTCTGTTTTGTAATTCAGTTCAAGTGTAGCGGTTTTTACATTCCCTCTCTAAGTGATATCTTATGATAAGTGTCTTTTTCTGTGTGACTTATTTCACTTAGAATCGTCGTACCTAAATCCACTCATCGTGCTGCTACTAGCCTTATGACGTGGATTTCATGGCTGAGTGATATTCCATTGTACATGAGGACCACAACTTCTTTATCCATTTTTCGCTTTCCTAGGATATTTAAGGTGTAATGAAGTGGGGGTTCTTGTCAACAGAGCAGCCCTAAACTTTGGGGTGCCTGTGTCTTGCTGATTTTTAGTTTTCCCAATTTATACGCCCATGAGTGGAAGTGCCCTATGCTCTCCAAGCTGTGTTTTTTAGATGTTTCAGAACACACCGTACACTTCTCCAGAGTGGCTGTTGGCAATTTACATCCCACCCATCAGCGTAGCAAGGCTCCCATTTCTCCATGGCCGGTCCTGCATTTCTGGTTTGGACACTTTTTTCCGCATGGCCCTTTTGCCCGCTGGGAAACGAGACTTCTTTGGAGCGCTGATTGGCCTTTCCAGGTTGCTTGGTTGGCCAAAAAGGGCGTATGCGTTTTTTCCTGAATATATTCAGGAAAAAACGCATACGCCCTTTTTGGCCAAGGGCATCATTGTCCACGTTTTGCCGCTTTTCATGCGCTTTCAAGGCGATTTGAATCTACCTCCTGAAATCTGTTTCCTGCAATTCTGCCTTGCTTTCAAAGCCTCTTCGTTGCCTTCCCTTAATATATTTGTGGACGAGAGGTATCATTTAAAACTCTGCAGGTTTGTGAATTGCAGTGCCCCTGAGCTCCATTTTTCAACTCGCTTTTTTGGGAGCTGGCCGCAAAAGCGCAGGATTGCTTCAGGCCCTCTTCTGGTTCTGGGGGGCAGGCTGAGCTTGTGCTTAATTCTTCTTCCTGATGGGAAAATAGAGTGACCTGTGCCTGTCCCAACACCTAGAGCTAGTCTCTCATTGGTTCCCCCTCTTCCCGTTCATCCTCAGGACAAATTGCAACCTGTACAGAACAGGAGGTTAAAGGTGCTGATTCTCCAAGGAGGGAGATGGCTAGTAAATCGGCTGGAATGGCGAACCCGAGCAAAGGAGATGAGAAATGAGGTGCGTTTTAGAAACCTTTCCCAATCACACGGTGTACCATCTTCTGGGTTTCTCATGCCTGTTTTCGACGTAGGAAGATGCCCTTGAACCTGGAGATTTGGGACCCATGGGATGGGTACCATGCAGTATTACTTGAAAGGGTCTGCGTTGGCTCACCCAACCTCACCGAACCTCTCAGCCCCAAGAGTGTCCACCCTTATGTCTCAATCAGCTGTGGGTCTAGATATGGTCAATCCAGGTTGCATCACAGCCCCTGAACGAATTTTGTAAGAATTTCTCTCTCTTTCACTGCCTTTGTTTCACGGGTTTTGAAAAGTAATTTATTTTTATAATGGGGTTTAGCTGCTTTTCACGGCTGTGTTTATGCCGCTTTACACCCCCTTGACTCACTTACGGAGAGATATCAATACATAGGTTTGAAGATTCTTACTAGTCAGATATATTCTTGTGCGGTGAATAGGGGGTGTTGAGTCCAGTTCACTGAAAAAGGAATAGGTCTTGTCTCTTACATATTGGGTTTATGGAACGGTATCGGAGCTAATTTGAAACCCTTGTTTTATGCATCACCCCACCTCACCTTTCCCGTTCAGCAGCCATAGTGTGTTTTCTAAACGTGTGACTCTGTTCTGTTTTGTAATTCAGTTCAAGTGTAGCGGTTTTTACATTCCCTCTCTAAGTGATATCTTATGATAAGTGTCTTTTTCTGTGTGACTTATTTCACTTAGAATCGTCGTACCTAAATCCACTCATCGTGCTGCTACTAGCCTTATGACGTGGATTTCATGGCTGAGTGATATTCCATTGTACATGAGGACCACAACTTCTTTATCCATTTTTCGCTTTCCTAGGATATTTAAGGTGTAATGAAGTGGGGGTTCTTGTCAACAGAGCAGCCCTAAACTTTGGGGTGCCTGTGTCTTGCTGATTTTTAGTTTTCCCAATTTATACGCCCATGAGTGGAAGTGCCCTATGCTCTCCAAGCTGTGTTTTTTAGATGTTTCAGAACACACCGTACACTTCTCCAGAGTGGCTGTTGGCAATTTACATCCCACCCATCAGCGTAGCAAGGCTCCCATTTCTCCATGGCCGGTCCTGCATTTCTGGTTTGGACACTTTTTTCCGCATGGCCCTTTTGCCCGCTGGGAAGCGAGACTTCTTTGGAGCGCTGATTGGCCTTTCCAGGTTGCTTGGTTGGCCAAAAAGGGCGTATGCGTTTTTTCCTGAATATATTCAGGAAAAAACGCATACGCCCTTTTTGGCCAAGGGCATCATTGTCCACGTTTTGCCGCTTTTCATGCGCTTTCAAGGCGATTCGAATCTACCTCCTGAAATCTGTTTCCTGCAATTCTGCCTTGCTTTCAAAGCCTCTTCGTTGCCTTCCCTTAATATATTTGTGGACGAGAGGTATCATTTAAAACTCTGCAGGTTTGTGAATTGCAGTGCCCCTGAGCTCCATTTTTCAACTCGCTTTTTTGGGAGCTGGCTGCAAAAGCGCAGGATTGCTTCAGGCCCTCTTCTGGTTCTGGGGGGCAGGCTGAGCTTGTGCTTAATTCTTCTTCCTGATGGGAAAATAGAGTGACCTGTGCCTGTCCCAACCCCTAGAGCTAGTCTCTCATTGGTTCCCCCTCTTCCCGTTCATCCTCAGGACAAATTGCAACCTGTACGGAACAGGAGGTTAAAGGTGCTGATTCTCCAAGGAGGGAGATGGCTAGTAAATCGGCTGGAATGGCGAACCCGAGCAAAGGAGATGAGAAATGAGGTGCGTTTTAGAAACCTTTCCCAATCACACGGTGTACCATCTTCTGGGTTTCTCATGCCTGTTTTCGACGTAGGAAGATGCCCTTGAACCTGGAGATTTGGGACCCATGGGATGGGTACCATGCAGTATTACTTGAAAGGGTCTGCGTTGGCTCACCCAACCTCACCGAACCTCTCAGCCCCAAGAGTGTCCACCCTTATGTCTCAATCAGCTGTGGGTCTAGATATGGTCAATCCAGGTTGCATCACAGCCCCTGAACGAATTTTGTAAGAATTTCTCTCTCTTTCACTGCCTTTGTTTCACGGGTTTTGAAAAGTAATTTATTTTTATAATGGGGTTTAGCTGCTTTTCACGGCTGTGTTTATGCCGCTTTACACCCCCTTGACTCACTTACGGAGAGATATCAATACATAGGTTTGAAGATTCTTACTAGTCAGATATATTCTTGTGCGGTGAATAGGGGGTGTTGAGTCCAGTTCACTGAAAAAGGAATAGGTCTTGTCTCTTACATATTGGGTTTATGGAACGGTATCGGAGCTAATTTGAAACCCTTGTTTTATGCATCACCCCACCTCACCTTTCCCGTTCAGCAGCCATAGTGTGTTTTCTAAACGTGTGACTCTGTTCTGTTTTGTAATTCAGTTCAAGTGTAGCGGTTTTTACATTCCCTCTCTAAGTGATATCTTATGATAAGTGTCTTTTTGTGTGTGACTTATTTCACTTAGAATCGTCGTACCTAAATCCACTCATCGTGCTGCTACTAGCCTTATGACGTTGATTTCATGGCTGAGTGATATTCCATTGTACATGAGGACCCCAACTTCTTTATCCATTTTTTTCTTTCCTAGGATATTTAAGGTGTAATGAAGTGGGGGTTCTTGTCAACAGAGCAGCACTAAACTTTGGGGTGCCTGTGTCTTGCTGATTTTTAGTTTTCCCAATTTATACGCCCATGAGTGGAAGTGCCCTATGCTCTCCAAGCTGTGTTTTTTAGATGTTTCAGAACACACCGTACACTTCTCCAGAGTGGCTGTTGGCAATTTACATCCCACCCATCAGCGTAGCAAGGCTCCCATTTCTCCATGGCCGGTCCTACATTTCTGGTTTGGACACTTTTTTCCGCATGGCCCTTTTGCCCGCTGGGAAGCGAGACTTCTTTGGAGCGCTGATTGGCCTTTCCAGGTTGCTTGGTTGGCCAAAAAGGGCGTATGCGTTTTTTCCTGAATATATTCAGGAAAAAACGCATACGCCCTTTTTGGCCAAGGGCATCATTGTCCACGTTTTGCCGCTTTTCATGTGCTTTCAAGGCGATTCGAATCTACCTCCTGAAATCTGTTTCCTGCAATTCTGCCTTGCTTTCAAAGCCTCTTCGTTGCCTTCCCTTAATATATTTGTGGACGAGAGGTATCATTTAAAACTCTGCAGGTTTGTGAATTGCAGTGCCCCTGAGCTCCATTTTTCAACTCGCTTTTTTGGGAGCTGGCCGCAAAAGCGCAGGATTGCTTCAGGCCCTCTTCTGGTTCTGGGGGGCAGGCTGAGCTTGTGCTTAATTCTTCTTCCTGATGGGAAAATAGAGTGACCTGTGCCTGTCCCAACCCCTAGAGCTAGTCTCTCATTGGTTCCCCCTCTTCCCGTTCATCCTCAGGACAAATTGCAACCTGTACGGAACAGGAGGTTAAAGGTGCTGATTCTCCAAGGAGGGAGATGGCTAGTAAATCGGCTGGAATGGCGAACCCGAGCAAAGGAGATGAGAAATGAGGTGCGTTTTAGAAACCTTTCCCGATCACACGGTGTACCATCTTCTGGGTTTCTCATGCCTGTTTTCGACGTAGGAAGATGCCCTTGAACCTGGAGATTTGGGACCCATGGGATGGGTACCATGCAGTATTACTTGAAAGGGTCTGCGTTGGCTCACCCAACCTCACCGAAACTCTCAGCCCCAAGAGTGTCCACCCTTATGTCTCACTCAGCTGTGGGTCTAGATATGGTCAATCCAGGTTGCATCACAGCCCCTGAACGAATTTTGTAAGAATTTCTCTCTCTTTCACTGCCTTTGTTTCACGGGTTTTGAAAAGTAATTTATTTTTATAATGGGGTTTAGCTGCTTTTCACGGCTGTGTTTATGCCGCTTTACACCCCCTTGACTCACTTACGGAGAGATATCAATACATAGGTTTGAAGATTCTTACTAGTCAGATATATTCTTGTGCGGTGAATAGGGGGTGTTGAGTCCAGTTCACTGAAAAAGGAATAGGTCTTGTCTCTTACATATTGGGTTTATGGAACGGTATCGGAGCTAATTTGAAACCCTTGTTTTATGCATCACCCCACCTCACCTTTCCCGTTCAGCAGCCAGAGTGTGTTTTCTAAACGTGTGACTCAGTTCTGTTTTGTAATTCAGTTCAAGTGTAGAGGTTTTTACATTCCCTCTCTAAGTGATATCTTATGATAAGTGTCTTTTTCTGTGTGACTTATTTCACTTAGAATCGTCGTACCTAAATCCACTCATCGTGCTGCTACTAGCCTTATGACGTTGATTTCATGGCTGAGTGATATTCCATTGTACATGAGGACCACAACTTCTTTATCCATTTTTCTCTTTCCTAGGATATTTAAGGTGTAATGAAGTGGGGGTTCTTGTCAACAGAGCAGCCCTAAACTTTGGGGTGCCTGTGTCTTGCTGATTTTTAGTTTTCCCAATTTATACGCCCATGAGTGGAAGTGCCCTATGCTCTCCAAGCTGTGTTTTTTAGATGTTTCAGAACACACCGTACACTTCTCCATAGTGGCTGTTGGCAATTTACATCCCACCCATCAGCGTAGCAAGTCTCCCATTTCTCCATGGCCGGTCCTGCATTTCTGGTTTCGACACTTTTTTCCGCATGGCCCTTTTGCCCGCTGGGAAGCGAGACTTCTTTGGAGCGCTGATTGGCCTTTCCAGGTTGCTTGGTTGGCCAAAAAGGGCGTATGCGTTTTTTCCTGAATATATTCAGGAAAAAACGCATACGCCCTTTTTGACCAAGGGCATCATTGTCCACGTTTTGCCGCTTTTCATGTGCTTTCAAGGCGATTCGAATCTACCTCCTGAAATCTGTTTCCTGCAATTCTGCCTTGCTTTCAAAGCCTCTTCGTTGCCTTCCCTTAATATATTTGTGGACGAGAGGTATCATTTAAAACTCTGCAGGTTTGTGAATTGCAGTGCCCCTGAGCTCCATTTTTCAACTCGCTTTTTTGGGAGCTGGCCGCAAAAGCGCAGGATTGCTTCAGGCCCTCTTCTGGTTCTGGGGGGCAGGCTGAGCTTGTGCTTAATTCTTCTTCCTGATGGGAAAATAGAGTGACCTGTGCCTGTCCCAACCCCTAGAGCTAGTCTCTCATTGGTTACCCCTCTTCCCGTTCATCCTCAGGACAAATTGCAACCTGTACGGAACAGGAGGTTAAAGGTGCTGATTCTCCAAGGAGGGAGATGGCTAGTAAATTGGCTGGAATGGCGAACCCGAGCAAAGGAGATGAGAAATGAGGTGCGTTTTAGAAACCTTTCCCGATCACACGGTGTACCATCTTCTGGGTTTCTCATGCCTGTTTTCGACGTAGGAAGATGCCCTTGAACCTGGAGATTTGGGACCCATGGGATGGGTACCATGCAGTATTACTTGAAAGGGTCTGCGTTGGCTCACCCAACCTCACCGAACCTCTCAGCCCCAAGAGTGTCCACCCTTATGTCTCAATCAGCTGTGGGTCTAGATATGGTCAATCCAGGTTGCATCACAGCCCCTGAACGAATTTTGGAAGAATTTCTCTCTCTTTCACTGCCTTTGTTTCACGGGTTTTGAAAAGTAATTTATTTTTATAATGGGGTTTAGCTGCTTTTCACGGCTGTGTTTATGCCGCTTTACACCCCCTTGACTCACTTACGGACAGATATCAATACATAGGTTTGAAGATTCTTACTAGTCAGATATATTCTTGTGCGGTGAATAGGGGGTGTTGAGTCCAGTTCACTGAAAAAGGAATAGGTCTTGTCTCTTACATATTGGGTTTATGGAACGGTATCGGAGCTAATTTGAAACCCTTGTTTTATGCATCACCCCACCTCACCTTTCCCGTTCAGCAGCCATAGTGTGTTTTCTAAACGTGTGACTCTGTTCTGTTTTGTAATTCAGTTCAAGTGTAGCGGTTTTTACATTCCCTCTCTAAGTGATATCTTATGATAAGTGTCTTTTTCTGTGTGACTTATTTCACTTAGAATCGTCGTACCTAAATCCACTCATCGTGCTGCTACTAGCCTTATGACGTTGATTTCATGGCTGAGTGATATTCCATTGTACATGAGGACCACAACTTCTTTATCCATTTTTCTCTTTCCTAGGATATTTAAGGTGTAATGAAGTGGGGGTTCTTGTCAACAGAGCAGCCCTAAACTTTGGGGTGCCTGTGTCTTGCTGATTTTTAGTTTTCCCAATTTATACGCCCATGAGTGGAAGTGCCCTATGCTCTCCAAGCTGTGTTTTTTAGATGTTTCAGAACACACCGTACACTTCTCCAGAGTGGCTGTTGGCAATTTACAGCCCACCCATCAGCGTAGCAAGGCTCCCATTTCTCCATGGCCGGTCCTGCATTTCTGGTTTGGACACTTTTTTCCCCATGGCCCTTTTGCCCGCTGGGAAGCGAGACTTCTTTGGAGCGCTGATTGGCCTTTCCAGGTTGCTTGGTTGGCCAAAAAGGGCGTATGCGTTTTTTCCTGAATATATTCAGGAAAAAACGCATACGCCCTTTTTGGCCAAGGGCATCATTGTCCACGTTTTGTCGCTTTTCATGTGCTTTCAAGGCGATTCGAATCTACCTCCTGAAATCTGTTTCCTGCAATTCTGCCTTGCTTTCAAAGCCTCTTCGTTGCCTTCCCTTAATATATTTGTGGACGAGAGGTATCATTTAAAACTCTGCAGGTTTGTGAATTGCAGTGCCCCTGAGCTCCATTTTTCAACTCGCTTTTTTGGGAGCTGGCCGCAAAAGCGCAGGATTGCTTCAGGACCTCTTCTGGTTCTGGGGGGCAGGCTGAGCTTGTGCTTGATTCTTCTTCCTGATGGGAAAATAGAGTGACCTGTGCCTGTCCCAACACCTAGAGCTAGTCTCTCATTGGTTCCCCCTCTTCCCGTTCATCCTCAGGACAAATTGCAACCTGTACGGAACAGGAGGTTAAAGGTGCTGATTCTCCAAGGAGGGAGATGGCTAGTAAATCGGCTGGAATGGCGAACCCGAGCAAAGGAGATGAGAAATGAGGTGCGTTTTAGAAACCTTTCCCGATCACACGGTGTACCATCTTCTGGGTTTCTGATGCCTGTTTTCGACGTAGGAAGATGCCCTTGAACCTGGAGATTTGGGACCCATGGGATGGGTACCATGCAGTATTACTTGAAAGGGTCTGCGTTGGCTCACCCAACCTCACCGAACCTCTCAGCCCCAAGAGTGTCCACCCTTATGTCTCACTCAGCTGTGGGTCTAGATATGGTCAATCCAGGTTGCATCACAGCCCCTGAACGAATTTTGTAAGAATTTCTCTCTCTTTCACTGTCTTTGTTTCACGGGTTTTGAAAAGTAATTTATTTTTATAATGGGGTTTAGCTGCTTTTCACGGCTGTGTTTATGCCGCTTTACACCCCCTTGACTCACTTACAGAGAGATATCAATACATAGGTTTGAAGATTCTTACTAGTCAGATATATTCTTGTGCGGTGAATAGGGGGTGTTGAGTCCAGTTCACTGAAAAAGGAATAGGTCTTGTCTCTTACATATTGGGTTTATGGAACGGTATCGGAGCTAATTTGAAACCCTTGTTTTATGCATCACCCCACCTCACCTTTCCCGTTCAGCAGCCAGAGTGTGTTTTCTAAACGTGTGACTCAGTTCTGTTTTGTAATTCAGTTCAAGTGTAGCGGTTTTTACATTCCCTCTCTAAGTGATATCTTATGATAAGTGTCTTTTTCTGTGTGACTTATTTCACTTACAATCGTCGTACCTAAATCCACTCATCGTGCTGCTACTAGCCTTATGACGTTGATTTCGTGGCTGAGTGATATTCCATTGTACATGAGGACCACAACTTCTTTATCCATTTTTCTCTTTCCTAGGATATTTAAGGTGTAATGAAGTGGGGGTTCTTGTCAACAGAGCAGCCCTAAACTTTGGGGTGCCTGTGTCTTGCTGATTTTTAGTTTTCCCAATTTATACGCCCATGAGTGGAAGTGCCCTATGCTCTCCAAGCTGTGTTTTTTAGATGTTTCAGAACACACCGTACACTTCTCCAGAGTGGCTGTTGGCAATTTACATCCCACCCATCAGCGTAGCAAGGCTCCCATTTCTCCATGGCCGGTCCTGCATTTCTGGTTTCGACACTTTTTTCCGCATGGCCCTTTTGCCCGCTGGGAAGCGAGACTTCTTTGGAGCGCTGATTGGCCTTTCCAGGTTGCTTGGTTGGCCAAAAAGGGCGTATGCGTTTTTTCCTGAATATATTCAGGAAAAAACGCATACGCCCTTTTTGGCCAAGGGCATCATTGTCCACGTTTTGCCGCTTTTCATGTGCTTTCAAGGCGATTCGAATCTACCTCCTGAAATCTGTTTCCTGCAATTCTGCCTTGCTTTCAAAGCCTCTTCGTTGCCTTCCCTTAATATATTTGTGGACGAGAGGTATCATTTAAAACTCTGCAGGTTTGTGAATTGCAGTGCCCCTGAGCTCCATTTTTCAACTCGCTTTTTTGGGAGCTGGCCGCAAAAGCGCAGGATTGCTTCAGGCCCTCTTCTGGTTCTGGGGGGCAGGCTGAGCTTGTGCTTAATTCTTCTTCCTGATGGGAAAATAGAGTGACCTGTGCCTGTCCCAACCCCTAGAGCTAGTCTCTCATTGGTTCCCCCTCTTCCCGTTCATCCTCAGGACAAATTGCAACCTGTACGGAACAGGAGGTTAAAGGTGCTGATTCTCCAAGGAGGGAGATGGCTAGTAAATCGGCTGGAATGGCGAACCCGAGCAAAGGAGATGAGAAATGAGGTGCGTTTTAGAAACCTTTCCCGATCACACGGTGTACCATCTTCTGGGTTTCTGATGCCTGTTTTCGACGTAGGAAGATGCCCTTGAACCTGGAGATTTGGGACCCATGGGATGGGTACCATGCAGTATTACTTGAAAGGGTCTGCGTTGGCTCACCCAACCTCACCGAACCTCTCAGCCCCAAGAGTGTCCACCCTTATGTCTCACTCAGCTGTGGGTCTAGATATGGTCAATCCAGGTTGCATCACAGCCCCTGAACGAATTTTGTAAGAATTTCTCTCTCTTTCACTGTCTTTGTTTCACGGGTTTTGAAAAGTAATTTATTTTTATAATGGGGTTTAGCTGCTTTTCACGGCTGTGTTTATGCCGCTTTACACCCCCTTGACTCACTTACAGAGAGATATCAATACATAGGTTTGAAGATTCTTACTAGTCAGATATATTCTTGTGCGGTGAATAGGGGGTGTTGAGTCCAGTTCACTGAAAAAGGAATAGGTCTTGTCTCTTACATATTGGGTTTATGGAACGGTATCGGAGCTAATTTGAAACCCTTGTTTTATGCATCACCCCACCTCACCTTTCCCGTTCAGCAGCCAGAGTGTGTTTTCTAAACGTGTGACTCAGTTCTGTTTTGTAATTCAGTTCAAGTGTAGCGGTTTTTACATTCCCTCTCTAAGTGATATCTTATGATAAGTGTCTTTTTCTGTGTGACTTATTTCACTTACAATCGTCGTACCTAAATCCACTCATCGTGCTGCTACTAGCCTTATGACGTTGATTTCATGGCTGAGTGATATTCCATTGTACATGAGGACCACAACTTCTTTATCCATTTTTCTCTTTCCTAGGATATTTAAGGTGTAATGAAGTGGGGGTTCTTGTCAACAGAGCAGCCCTAAACTTTGGGGTGCCTGTGTCTTGCTGATTTTTAGTTTTCCCAATTTATACGCCCATGAGTGGAAGTGCCCTATGCTCTCCAAGCTGTGTTTTTTAGATGTTTCAGAACACACCGTACACTTCTCCAGAGTGGCTGTTGGCAATTTACATCCCACCCATCAGCGTAGCAAGGCTCCCATTTCTCCATGGCCGGTCCTGCATTTCTGGTTTCGACACTTTTTTCCGCATGGCCCTTTTGCCCGCTGGGAAGCGAGACTTCTTTGGAGCGCTGATTGGCCTTTCCAGGTTGCTTGGTTGGCCAAAAAGGGCGTATGCGTTTTTTCCTGAATATATTCAGGAAAAAACGCATACGCCCTTTTTGGCCAAGGGCATCATTGTCCACGTTTTGCCGCTTTTCATGTGCTTTCAAGGCGATTCGAATCTACCTCCTGAAATCTGTTTCCTGCAATTCTGCCTTGCTTTCAAAGCCTCTTCGTTGCCTTCCCTTAATATATTTGTGGACGAGAGGTATCATTTAAAACTCTGCAGGTTTGTGAATTGCAGTGCCCCTGAGCTCCATTTTTCAACTCGCTTTTTTGGGAGCTGGCCGCAAAAGCGCAGGATTGCTTCAGGCCCTCTTCTGGTTCTGGGGGGCAGGCTGAGCTTGTGCTTAATTCTTCTTCCTGATGGGAAAATAGAGTGACCTGTGCCTGTCCCAACCCCTAGAGCTAGTCTCTCATTGGTTCCCCCTCTTCCCGTTCATCCTCAGGACAAATTGCAACCTGTACGGAACAGGAGGTTAAAGGTGCTGATTCTCCAAGGAGGGAGATGGCTGGTAAATTGGCTGGAATGGCGAACCCGAGCAAAGGAGATGAGAAATGAGGTGCGTTTTAGAAACCTTTCCCGATCACACGGTGTACCATCTTCTGGGTTTCTCATGCCTGTTTTCGACGTAGGAAGATGCCCTTGAACCTGGAGATTTGGGACCCATGGGATGGGTACCATGCAGTATTACTTGAAAGGGTCTGCGTTGGCTCACCCAACCTCACCGAACCTCTCAGCCCCAAGAGTGTCCACCCTTATGTCTCACTCAGCTGTGGGTCTAGATATGGTCAATCCAGGTTGCATCACAGCCCCTGAACGAATTTTGGAAGAATTTCTCTCTCTTTCACTGTCTTTGTTTCACGGGTTTTGAAAAGTAATTTATTTTTATAATGGGGTTTAGCTGCTTTTCACGGCTGTGTTTATGCCGCTTTACACCCCCTTGACTCACTTACGGAGAGATATCAATACATAGGTTTGAAGATTCTTACTAGTCAGATATATTCTTGTGCGGTGAATAGGGGGTGTTGAGTCCAGTTCACTGAAAAAGGAATAGGTCTTGTCTCTTACATATTGGGTTTATGGAACGGTATCGGAGCTAATTTGAAACCCTTGTTTTATGCATCACCCCACCTCACCTTTCCCGTTCAGCAGCCAGAGTGTGTTTTCTAAACGTGTGACTCAGTTCTGTTTTGTAATTCAGTTCAAGTGTAGCGGTTTTTACATTCCCTCTCTAAGTGATATCTTATGATAAGTGTCTTTTTCTGTGTGACTTATTTCACTTAGAATCGTCGTACCTAAATCCACTCATCGTGCTGCTACTAGCCTTATGACGTTGATTTCATGGCTGAGTGATATTCCATTGTACATGAGGACCACAACTTCTTTATCCATTTTTCTCTTTCCTAGGATATTTAAGGTGTAATGAAGTGGGGGTTCTTGTCAACAGAGCAGCCCTAAACTTTGGGGTGCCTGTGTCTTGCTGATTTTTAGTTTTCCCAATTTATACGCCCATGAGTGGAAGTGCCCTATGCTCTCCAAGCTGTGTTTTTTAGATGTTTCAGAACACACCGTACACTTCTCCAGAGTGGCTGTTGGCAATTTACATCCCACCCATCAGCGTAGCAAGGCTCCCATTTCTCCATGGCCGGTCCTGCATTTCTGGTTTGGACACTTTTTTCCCCATGGCCCTTTTGCCCGCTGGGAAGCGAGACTTCTTTGGAGCGCTGATTGGCCTTTCCAGGTTGCTTGGTTGGCCAAAAAGGGCGTATGCGTTTTTTCCTGAATATATTCAGGAAAAAACGCATACGCCCTTTTTGGCCAAGGGAATCATTGTCCACGTTTTGCCGCTTTTCATGTGCTTTCAAGGCGATTCGAATCTACCTCCTGAAATCTGTTTCCTGCAATTCTGCCTTGCTTTCAAAGCCTCTTCGTTGCCTTCCCTTAATATATTTGTGGACGAGAGGTATCATTTAAAACTCTGCAGGTTTGTGAATTGCAGTGCCCCTGAGCTCCATTTTTCAACTCGCTTTTTTGGGAGCTGGCCGCAAAAGCGCAGGATTGCTTCAGGCCCTCTTCTGGTTCTGGGGGGCAGGCTGAGCTTGTGCTTAATTCTTCTTCCTGATGGGAAAATAGAGTGACCTGTGCCTGTCCCAACCCCTAGAGCTAGTCTCTCATTGGTTCCCCCTCTTCCCGTTCATCCTCAGGACAAATTGCAACCTGTACGGAACAGGAGGTTAAAGGTGCTGATTCTCCAAGGAGGGAGATGGCTAGTAAATTGGCTGGAATGGCGAACCCGAGCAAAGGAGATGAGAAATGAGGTGCGTTTTAGAAACCTTTCCCGATCACACGGTGTACCATCTTCTGGGTTTCTCATGCCTGTTTTCGACGTAGGAAGATGCCCTTGAACCTGGAGATTTGGGACCCATGGGATGGGTACCATGCAGTATTACTTGAAAGGGTCTGCGTTGGCTCACCCAACCTCACCGAACCTCTCAGCCCCAAGAGTGTCCACCCTTATGTCTCAATCAGCTGTGGGTCTAGATATGGTCAATCCAGGTTGCATCACAGCCCCTGAACGAATTTTGGAAGAATTTCTCTCTCTTTCACTGTCTTTGTTTCACGGGTTTTGAAAAGTAATTTATTTTTATAATGGGGTTTAGCTGCTTTTCACGGCTGTGTTTATGCCGCTTTACACCCCCTTGACTCACTTACAGAGAGATATCAATACATAGGTTTGAAGATTCTTACTAGTCAGATATATTCTTGTGCGGTGAATAGGGGGTGTTGAGTCCAGTTCACTGAAAAAGGAATAGGTCTTGTCTCTTACATATTGGGTTTATGGAACGGTATCGGAGCTAATTTGAAACCCTTGTTTTATGCATCACCCCACCTCACCTTTCCCGTTCAGCAGCCAGAGTATGTTTTCTAAACGTGTGACTCAGTTCTGTTTTGTAATTCAGTTCAAGTGTAGCGGTTTTTACATTCCCTCTCTAAGTGATATCTTATGATAAGTGTCTTTTTCTGTGTGACTTATTTCACTTAGAATCGTCGTACCTAAATCCACTCATCGTGCTGCTACTAGCCTTATGACGTTGATTTCATGGCTGAGTGATATTCCATTGTACATGAGGACCACAACTTCTTTATCCATTTTTCTCTTTCCTAGGATATTTAAGGTGTAATGAAGTGGGGGTTCTTGTCAACAGAGCAGCCCTAAACTTTGGGGTGCCTGTGTCTTGCTGATTTTTAGTTTTCCCAATTTATACGCCCATGAGTGGAAGTGCCCTATGCTCTCCAAGCTGTGTTTTTTAGATGTTTCAGAACACACCGTACACTTCTCCAGAGTGGCTGTTGGCAATTTACATCCCACCCATCAGCGTAGCAAGGCTCCCATTTCTCCATGGCCGGTCCTGCATTTCTGGTTTCGACACTTTTTTCCGCATGGCCCTTTTGCCCGCTGGGAAGCGAGACTTCTTTGGAGCGCTGATTGGCCTTTCCAGGTTGCTTGGTTGGCCAAAAAGGGCGTATGCGTTTTTTCCTGAATATATTCAGGAAAAAACGCATACGCCCTTTTTGGCCAAGGGCATCATTGTCCACGTTTTGCCGCTTTTCATGTGCTTTCAAGGCGATTCGAATCTACCTCCTGAAATCTGTTTCCTGCAATTCTGCCTTGCTTTCAAAGCCTCTTCGTTGCCTTCCCTTAATATATTTGTGGACGAGAGGTATCATTTAAAACTCTGCAGGTTTGTGAATTGCAGTGCCCCTGAGCTCCATTTTTCAACTCGCTTTTTTGGGAGCTGGCCGCAAAAGCGCAGGATTGCTTCAGGCCCTCTTCTGGTTCTGGGGGGCAGGCTGAGCTTGTGCTTAATTCTTCTTCCTGATGGGAAAATAGAGTGACCTGTGCCTGTCCCAACCCCTAGAGCTAGTCTCTCATTGGTTCCCCCTCTTCCCGTTCATCCTCAGGACAAATTGCAACCTGTACGGAACAGGAGGTTAAAGGTGCTGATTCTCCAAGGAGGGAGATGGCTAGTAAATTGGCTGGAATGGCGAACCCGAGCAAAGGAGATGAGAAATGAGGTGCGTTTTAGAAACCTTTCCCGATCACACGGTGTACCATCTTCTGGGTTTCTCATGCCTGTTTTCGACGTAGGAAGATGCCCTTGAACCTGGAGATTTGGGACCCATGGGATGGGTACCATGCAGTATTACTTGAAAGGGTCTGCGTTGGCTCACCCAACCTCACCGAACCTCTCAGCCCCAAGAGTGTCCACCCTTATGTCTCAATCAGCTGTGGGTCTAGATATGGTCAATCCAGGTTGCATCACAGCCCCTGAACGAATTTTGGAAGAATTTCTCTCTCTTTCACTGCCTTTGTTTCACGGGTTTTGAAAAGTAATTTATTTTTATAATGGGGTTTAGCTGCTTTTCACGGCTGTGTTTATGCCGCTTTACACCCCCTTGACTCACTTACGGAGAGATATCAATACATAGGTTTGAAGATTCTTACTAGTCAGATATATTCTTGTGCGGTGAATAGGGGGTGTTGAGTCCAGTTCACTGAAAAAGGAATAGGTCTTGTCTCTTACATATTGGGTTTATGGAACGGTATCGGAGCTAATTTGAAACCCTTGTTTTATGCATCACCCCACCTCACCTTTCCCGTTCAGCAGCCATAGTGTGTTTTCTAAACGTGTGACTCTGTTCTGTTTTGTAATTCAGTTCAAGTGTAGCGGTTTTTACATTCCCTCTCTAAGTGATATCTTATGATAAGTGTCTTTTTCTGTGTGACTTATTTCACTTAGAATCGTCGTACCTAAATCCACTCATCGTGCTGCTACTAGCCTTATGACGTGGATTTCCTGTCTGAGTGATATTCCATTGTACATGAGGACCACAACTTCTTTATCCATTTTTCTCTTTCCTAGGATATTTAAGGTGTAATGAAGTGGGGATTCTTGTCAACAGAGCAGCCCTAAACTTTGGGGTGCCTGTGTCTTGCTGATTTTTAGTTTTCCCAATTTATACGCCCATGAGTGGAAGTGCCCTATGCTCTCCAAGCTGTGTTTTTTAGATGTTTCAGAACACACCGTACACTTCTCCAGAGTGGCTGTTGGCAATTTACATCCCACCCATCAGCGTAGCAAGGCTCCCATTTCTCCATGGCCGGTCCTGCATTTCTGGTTTGGACACTTTTTTCCGCATGGCCCTTTTGCCCGCTGGGAAGCGAGACTTCTTTGGAGCGCTGATTGGCCTTTCCAGGTTGCTTGGTTGGCCAAAAAGGACGTATGCGTTTTTTCCTGAATATATTCAGGAAAAAACGCATACGCCCTTTTTGGCCAAGGGCATCATTGTCCACGTTTTGCCGCTTTTCATGTGCTTTCAAGGCGATTCGAATCTACCTCCTGAAATCTGTTTCCTGCAATTCTGCCTTGCTTTCAAAGCCTCTTCGTTGCCTTCCCTTAATATATTTGTGGACGAGAGGTATCATTTAAAACTCTGCAGGTTTGTGAATTGCAGTGCCCCTGAGCTCCATTTTTCAACTCGCTTTTTTGGGAGCTGGCCGCAAAAGCGCAGGATTGCTTCAGGCCCTCTTCTGGTTCTGGGGGGCAGGCTGAGCTTGTGCTTAATTCTTCTTCCTAATGGGAAAATAGAGTGACCTGTGCCTGTCCCAACCCCTAGAGCTAGTCTCTCATTGGTTCCCCCTCTTCCCGTTCATCCTCAGGACAAATTGCAACCTGTACGGAACAGGAGGTTAAAGGTGCTGATTCTCCAAGGAGGGAGATGGCTAGTAAATCGGCTGGAATGGTGAACCCGAGCAAAGGAGATGAGAAATGAGGTGCGTTTTAGAAACCTTTCCCGATCACACGGTGTACCATCTTCTGGGTTTCTCATGCCTGTTTTCGACGTAGGAAGAAGCCCTTGAACCTGGAGATTTGGGACCCATGGGATGGGTACCATGCAGTACTACTTGAAAGGGTCTGCGTTGGCTCACCCAACCTCACCGAACCTCTCAGCCCCAAGAGTGTCCACCCTTATGTCTCAATCAGCTGTGGGTCTAGATATGGTCAATCCAGGTTGCATCACAGCCCGTGAACGAATTTTGTAAGAATTTCTCTCTCTTTCACTGTCTTTGTTTCACGGGTTTTGAAAAGTAATTTATTTTTATAATGGGGTTTAGCTGCTTTTCACGGCTGTGTTTATGCTGCTTTACACCCCCTTGACTCACTTACAGAGAGATATCAATACATAGGTTTGAAGATTCTTACTAGTCAGATATATTCTTGTGCGGTGAATAGGGGGTGTTGAGTCCAGTTCACTGAAAAAGGAATAGGTCTTGTCTCTTACATATTGGGTTTATGGAACGGTATCTGAGCTAATTTGAAACCCTTGTTTTATGCATCACCCCACCTCACCTTTCCCGTTCAGCAGCCATAGTGTGTTTTCTAAACGTGTGACTCTGTTCTGTTTTGTAATTCAGTTCAAGTGTAGCGGTTTTTACATTCCCTCTCTAAGTGATATCTTATGATAAGTGTCTTTTTCTGTGTGACTTATTTCACTTAGAATCGTCGTACCTAAATCCACTCATCGTGCTGCTACTAGCCTTATGACGTTGATTTCATGGCTGAGTGATATTCCATTGTACATGAGGACCACAACTTCTTTATCCATTTTTCTCTTTCCTAGGATATTTCAGGTGTAATGAAGTGGGGGTTCTTGTCAACAGAGCAGCCCTAAACTTTGGGGTGCCTGTGTCTTGCTGATTTTTAGTTTTCCCAATTTATACGCCCATGAGTGGAAGTGCCCTATGCTCTCCAAGCTGTGTTTTTTAGATGTTTCAGAACACACCGTACACTTCTCCAGAGTGGCTGTTGGCAATTTACATCCCACCCATCAGCGTAGCAAGGCTCCCATTTCTCCATGGCCGGTCCTGCATTTCTGGTTTGGACACTTTTTTCCGCATGGCCCTTTTGCCCGCTGGGAAGCGAGACTTCTTTGGAGCGCTGATTGGCCTTTCCAGGTTGCTTGGTTGGCCAAAAAGGGCGTATGCGTTTTTTCCTGAATATATTCAGGAAAAAACGCATACGCCCTTTTTGGCCAAGGGCATCATTGTCCACGTTTTGCCGCTTTTCATGTGCTTTCAAGGCGATTCGAATCTACCTCCTGAAATCTGTTTCCTGCAATTCTGCCTTGCTTTCAAAGCCTCTTCGTTGCCTTCCCTTAATATATTTGTGGACGAGAGGTATCATTTAAAACTCTGCAGGTTTGTGAATTGCAGTGCCCCTGAGCTCCATTTTTCAACTCGCTTTTTTGGGAGCTGGCCGCAAAAGCGCAGGATTGCTTCAGGCCCTCTTCTGGTTCTGGGGGGCAGGCTGAGCTTGTGCTTAATTCTTCTTCCTGATGGGAAAATAGAGTGACCTGTGCCTGTCCCAACACCTAGAGCTAGTCTCTCATTGGTTCCCCCTCTTCCCGTTCATCCTCAGGACAAATTGCAACCTGTACGGAACAGGAGGTTAAAGGTGCTGATTCTCCAAGGAGGGAGATGGCTAGTAAATCGGCTGGAATGGCGAACCCGAGCAAAGGAGATGAGAAATGAGGTGCGTTTTAGAAACCTTTCCCGATCACACGGTGTACCATCTTCTGGGTTTCTCATGCCTGTTTTCGACGTAGGAAGATGCCCTTGAACCTGGAGATTTGGGACCCATGGGATGGGTACCATGCAGTATTACTTGAAAGGGTCTGCGTTGGCTCACCCAACCTCACCGAACCTCTCAGCCCCAAGAGTGTCCACCCTTATGTCTCAATCAGCTGTGGGTCTAGATATGGTCAATCCAGGTTGCATCACAGCCCCTGAAAGAATTTTGTAAGAATTTCTCTCTCTTTCACTGTCTTTGTTTCACGGGTTTTGAAAAGTAATTTATTTTTATAATGGGGTTTAGCTGCTTTTCACGGCTGTGTTTATGCCGCTTTACACCCCCTTGACTCACTTACAGAGAGATATCAATACATAGGTTTGAAGATTCTTACTAGTCAGATATATTCTTGTGCGGTGAATAGGGGGTGTTGAGCCCAGTTCACTGAAAAAGGAATAGGTCTTGCTTCTTACATATTGGGTTTATGGAACGGTATCTGAGCTAATTTGAAACCCTTGTTTTATGCATCACCCCACCTCACCTTTCCCGTTCAGCAGCCATAGTGTGTTTCCTAAACGTGGGACTCTGTTCTGTTTTGCAATTCATTTCAAGTGTAGCGGTTTTTACATTCCCTCTAGAAGTGATATCTTATGATAAGTGTCTTTTTCTGTGTGACTTATTTCACTTAGAATCGTCGTACCTAAATCCACTCATCGTGCTGCTACTAGCCTTATGACGTTGATTTCCTGGCTGAGTGATATTCCATTGTACATGAGGACCACAACTTCTTTATCCATTTTTCTCTTTCCTAGGATATTTAAGGTGTAATGAAGTGGGGGTTCTTGTCCACAGAGCAGCCCTAAACTTTGGGGTGCCTGTGTCTTGCTGATTTTTAGTTTTCCCAATTTATACGCCCATGAGTGGAAGTGCCCTATGCTCTCCAAGCTGTGTTTTTTAGATGTTTCAGAACACACCGTACACTTCTCCAGAGTGGCTGTTGGCAATTTACATCCCACCCATCAGCGTAGCCAGGCTCCCATTTCTCCATGGCCGGTCCTGCATTTCTGGTTTGGACACTTTTTTCCGCATGGCCCTTTTGCCCGCTGGGAAGCGAGACTTCTTTGGAGCGCTGATTGGCCTTTCCAGGTTGCTTGGTTGGCCAAAAAGGGCGTATGCGTTTTTTCCTGAATATATTCAGGAAAAAACGCATACGCCCTTTTTGACCAAGGGCATCATTGTCCACGTTTTGCCGCTTTTCATGTGCCTTCAAGGCGATTCGAATCTACCTCCTGAAATCTGTTTCCTGCAATTCTGCCTTGCTTTCAAAGCCTCTTCGTTGCCTTCCCTTAATATATTTGTGGACGAGATGTATCATTTAAAACTCTGCAGGTTTGTGAATTGCAGTGCCCCTGAGCTCCATTTTTCAACTCGCTTTTTTGGGAGCTGGCCGCAAAAGCGCAGGATTGCTTCAGGCCCTCTTCTGGTTCTGGGGGGCAGGCTGAGCTTGTGCTTAATTCTTCTTCCTGATGGGAAAATAGAGTGACCTGTGCCTGTCCCAACACCTAGAGCTAGTCTCTCATTGGTTCCCCCTCTTCCCGTTCATCCTCAGGACAAATTGCAACCTGTACGGAACAGGAGGTTAAAGGTGCTGATTCTCCAAGGAGGGAGATGGCTAGTAAATCGGCTGGAATGGCGAACCCGAGCAAAGGAGATGAGAAATGAGGTGCGTTTTAGAAACCTTTCCCGATCACACCGTGTACCATCTTCTGGGTTTCTCATGCCTGTTTTCGACGTAGGAAGATGCCCTTGAACCTGGAGATTTGGGACCCATGGGATTGGAACCATGCAGTATTACTTGAAAGGGTCTGCGTTGGCTCACCCAACCTCACCGAACCTCTCAGCCCCAAGAGTGTCCACCCTTATGTCTCAATCAGCTGTGTGTCTAGATATGGTCAATCCAGGTTGCATCACAGCCCGTGAACGAATTTTGTAAGAATTTCTCTCTCTTTCACTGTCTTTGTTTCACGGGTTTTGAAAAGTAATTTATTTTTATAATGGGGTTTAGCTGCTTTTCACGGCTGTGTTTATGCCGCTTTACACCCCCTTGACTCACTTACAGAGAGATATCAATACATAGGTTTGAAGATTCTTACTAGTCAGATATATTCTTGTGCGGTGAATAGGGGGTGTTGAGTCCAGTTCACTGAAAAAGGAATAGGTCTTGTCTCTTACATATTGGGTTTATGGAACGGTATCTGAGCTAATTTGAAACCCTTGTTTTATGCATCACCCCACCTCACCTTTCCCGTTCAGCAGCCATAGTGTGTTTCCTAAACGTGGGACTCTGTTCTGTTTTGCAATTCAGTTCAAGTGTAGCGGGTTTTACATTCCCTCTAGAAGTGATATCTTATGATAAGTGTCTTTTTCTGTGTGACTTATTTCACTTAGAATCGTCGTACCTAAATCCACTCATCGTGCTGCTACTAGCCTTATGACGTTGATTTCATGGCTGAGTGATATTCCATTGTACATGAGGACCCCAACTTCTTTATCCATTTTTCTCTTTCCTAGGATATTGAAGGTGTAATGAAGTGGGGGTTCTTGTCAACAGAGCAGCCCTAAACTTTGGGGTGCCTGTGTCTTGCTGATTTTTAATTTTCCCAATTTATACGCCCATGAGTGGAAGTGCCCTATGCTCTCCAAGCTGTGTTTTTTAGATGTTTCAGAACACACCGTACACTTCTCCAGAGTGGCTGTTGGCAATTTACATCCCACCCATCAGCGTAGCAAGGCTCCCATTTCTCCATGGCCGGTCCTGCATTTCTGGTTTGGACACTTTTTTCCGCATGGCCCTTTTGCCCGCTGGGAAGCGAGACTTCTTTGGAGCGCTGATTGGCCTTTCCAGGTTGCTTGGTTGGCCAAAAAGGGCGTATGCGTTTTTTCCTGAATATATTCAGGAAAAAACGCATACGCCCTTTTTGGCCAAGGGCATCATTGTCCACGTTTTGCCGCTTTTCATGTGCTTTCAAGGCAATTCGAATCTACCTCCTGAAATCTGTTTCCTGCAATTCTGCCTTGCTTTCAAAGCCTCTTCGTTGCCTTCCCTTAATATATTTGTGGACGAGAGGTATCATTTAAAACTCTGCAGGTTTGTGAATTGCAGTGCCCCTGAGCTCCATTTTTCAACTCGCTTTTTTGGGAGCTGGCCGCAAAAGCGCAGGATTGCTTCAGGCCCTCTTCTGGTTCTGGGGGGCAGGCTGAGCTTGTGCTTAATTCTTCTTCCTGATGGGAAAATAGAGTGACCTGTGCCTGTCCCAACACCTAGAGCTAGTCTCTCATTGGTTCCCCCTCTTCCCGTTCATCCTCAGGACAAATTGCAACCTGTACGGAACAGGAGGTTAAAGGTGCTGATTCTCCAAGGAGGGAGATGGCTAGTAAATCGGCTGGAATGGCGAACCCGAGCAAAGGAGATGAGAAATGAGGTGTGTTTTAGAAACCTTTCCCGATCACACGGTGTACTATCTTCTGGGTTTCTCATGCCTGTTTTCGACGTAGGAAGATGCCCTTGAACCTGGAGATTTGGGACCCATGGGATGGGTACCATGCAGTATTACTTGAAAGGGTCTGCGTTGGCTCACCCAACCTCACCGAATCTCTCAGCCCCAAGAGTGTCCACCCTTATGTCTCAATCAGCTGTGGGTCTAGATATGGTCAATCCAGGTTGCATCACAGCCCCTGAACGAATTTTGTAAGAATTTCTCTCTCTTTCACTGTCTTTGTTTCACGGGTTTTGAAAAGTAATTTATTTTTATAATGGGGTTTAGCTGCTTTTCACGGCTGTGTTTATGCCGCTTTACACCCCCTTGACTCACTTACAGAGAGATATCAATACATAGGTTTGAAGATTCTTACTAGTCAGATATATTCTTGTGTGGTGAATAGGGGGTGTTGAGCCCAGTTCACTGAAAAAGGAATAGGTCTTGTCTCTTACATATTGGGTTTATGGAACGGTATCTGAGCTAATTTGAAACCCTTGTTTTATGCATCACCCCACCTCACCTTTCCCGTTTAGCAGCCATAGTGTGTTTCCTAAACGTGGGACTCTGTTCTGTTTTGCAATTCATTTCAAGTGTAGCGGTTTTTACATTCCCTCTAGAAGTGATATCTTATGATAAGTGTCTTTTTCTGTGTGACTTATTTCACTTAGAATCGTCGTACCTAAATCCACTCATCGTGCTGCTACTAGCCTTATGACGTTGATTTCATGGCTGAGTGATATTCCATTGTACATGAGGACCACAACTTCTTTATCCATTTTTCTCTTTCCTAGGATATTTAAGGTGTAATGAAGTGGGGGTTCTTGTCCACAGAGCAGCCCTAAACTTTGGGGTGCCTGTGTCTTGCTGATTTTTAGTTTTCCCAATTTATACGCCCATGAGTGGAAGTGCCCTATGCTCTCCAAGCTGTGTTTTTTAGATGTTTCAGAACACACCGTACACTTCTCCAGAGTGGCTGTTGGCAATTTACATCCCACCCATCAGCGTAGCAAGGCTCCCATTTCTCCATGGCCAGTCCTGCATTTCTGGTTTGGACACTTTTTTCCGCATGGCCCTTTTGCCCGCTGGGAAGCGAGACTTCTTTGGAGCGCTGATTGGCCTTTCCAGGTTGCTTGGTTGGCCAAAAAGGGCGTATGCGTTTTTTCCTGAATATATTCAGGAAAAAACGCATACGCCCTTTTTGGCCAAGGGCATCATTGTCCACGTTTTGCCGCTTTTCATGTGCTTTCAAGGCGATTCGAATCTACCTCCTGAAATCTGTTTCCTGCAATTCTGCCTTGCTTTCAAAGCCTCTTCGTTGCCTTCCCTTAATATATTTGTGGACGAGAGGTATCATTTAAAACTCTGCAGGTTTGTGAATTGCAGTGCCCCTGAGCTCCATTTTTCAACTCGCTTTTTTGGGAGCTGGCCGCAAAAGCGCAGGATTGCTTCAGGCCCTCTTCTGGTTCTGGGGGGCAGGCTGAGCTTGTGCTTAATTCTTCTTCCTGATGGGAAAATAGAGTGACCTGTGCCTGTCCCAACACCTAGAGCTAGTCTCTCATTGGTTCCCCCTCTTCCCGTTCATCCTCAGGACAAATTGCAACCTGTACGGAACAGGAGGTTAAAGGTGCTGATTCTCCAAGGAGGGAGATGGCTAGTAAATCGGCTGGAATGGCGAACCCGAGCAAAGGAGATGAGAAATGAGGTGCGTTTTAGAAACCTTTCCCGATCACACCGTGTACCATCTTCTGGGTTTCTCATGCCTGTTTTCGACGTAGGAAGATGCCCTTGAACCTGGAGATTTGGGACCCATGGGATGGGAACCATGCAGTATTACTTGAAAGGGTCTGCGTTGGCTCACCCAACCTCACCGAACCTCTCAGCCCCAAGAGTGTCCACCCTTATGTCTCAATCAGCTGTGTGTCTAGATATGGTCAATCCAGGTTGCATCACAGCCCGTGAACGAATTTTGTAAGAATTTCTCTCTCTTTCACTGCCTTTGTTTCACGGGTTTTGAAAAGTAATTTATTTTTATAATGGGGTTTAGCTGCTTTTCACGGCTGTGTTTATGCCGCTTTACACCCCCTTGACTCACTTACAGAGAGATATCAATACATAGGTTTGAAGATTATTACTAGTCAGATATATTCTTGTGCGGTGAATAGGGGGTGTTGAGTCCAGTTCACTGAAAAAGGAATAGGTCTTGTCTCTTACATATTGGGTTTATGGAACGGTATCGGAGCTAATTTGAAACCCTTGTTTTATGCATCACCCCACCTCACCTTTCCCGTTCAGCAGCCATAGTGTGTTTCCTAAACGTGGGACTCTGTTCTGTTTTGCAATTCAGTTCAAGTGTAGCGGGTTTTACATTCCCTCTAGAAGTGATATCTTATGATAAGTGTCTTTTTCTGTGTGACTTATTTCACTTAGAATCGTCGTACCTAAATCCACTCATCGTGCTGCTACTAGCCTTATGACGTTGATTTCATGGCTGAGTGATATTCCATTGTACATGAGGACCCCAACTTCTTTATCCATTTTTCTCTTTCCTAGGATATTGAAGGTGTAATGAAGTGGGGGTTCTTGTCAACAGAGCAGCCCTAAACTTTGGGGTGCCTGTGTCTTGCTGATTTTTAGTTTTCCCAATTTATACGCCCATGAGTGGAAGTGCCCTATGCTCTCCAAGCTGTGTTTTTTAGATGTTTCAGAACACACCGTACACTTCTCCAGAGTGGCTGTTGGCAATTTACATCCCACCCATCAGCGTAGCCAGGCTCCCATTTCTCCATGGCCGGTCCTGCATTTCTGGTTTGGACACTTTTTTCCGCATGGCCCTTTTGCCCGCTGGGAAGCGAGACTTCTTTGGAGCGCTGATTGGCCTTTCCAGGTTGCTTGGTTGGCCAAAAAGGGCGTATGCGTTTTTTCCTGAATATATTCAGGAAAAAACGCATACGCCCTTTTTGGCCAAGGGCATCATTGTCCACGTTTTGCCGCTTTTCATGTGCTTTCAAGGCGATTCGAATCTACCTCCTGAAATCTGTTTCCTGCAATTCTGCCTTGCTTTCAAAGCCTCTTCGTTGCCTACCCTTAATATATTTGTTGACGAGAGGTATCATTTAAAACTCTGCAGGTTTGTGAATTGCAGTGCCCCTGAGCTCCATTTTTCAACTCGCTTTTTTGGGAGCTGGCCGCAAAAGCGCAGGATTGCTTCAGGCCCTCTTCTGGTTCTGGGGGGCAGGCTGAGCTTGTGCTTAATTCTTCTTCCTGATGGGAAAATAGAGTGACCTGTGCCTGTCCCAACACCTAGAGCTAGTCTCTCATTGGTTCCCCCTCTTCCCGTTCATCCTCAGGACAAATTGCAACCTGTACGGAACAGGAGGTTAAAGGTGCTGATTCTCCAAGGAGGGAGATGGCTAGTAAATCGGCTGGAATGGCGAACCCGAGCAAAGGAGATGAGAAATGAGGTGCGTTTTAGAAACCTTTCCCGATCACACCGTGTACCATCTTCTGGGTTTCTCATGCCTGTTTTCGACGTAGGAAGATGCCCTTGAACCTGGAGATTTGGGACCCATGGGATGGGAACCATGCAGTATTACTTGAAAGGGTCTGCGTTGGCTCACCCAACCTCACCGAACCTCTCAGCCCCAAGAGTGTCCACCCTTATGTGTCAATCAGCTGTGTGTCTAGATATGGTCAATCCAGGTTGCATCACAGCCCGTGAACGAATTTTGTAAGAATTTCTCTCTCTTTCACTGTCTTTGTTTCACGGGTTTTGAAAAGTAATTTATTTTTATAATGGGGTTTAGCTGCTTTTCACGGCTGTGTTTATGCCGCTTTACACCCCCTTGACTCACTTACAGAGAGATATCAATACATAGGTTTGAAGATTCTTACTAGTCAGATATATTCTTGTGCGGTGAATAGGGGGTGTTGAGTCCAGTTCACTGAAAAAGGAATAGGTCTTGTCTCTTACATATTGGGTTTATGGAACGGTATCTGAGCTAATTTGAAACCCTTGTTTATGCATCACCCCACCTCACCTTTCCCGTTCAGCAGCCATAGTGTGTTTCCTAAACGTGTGACTCTGTTCTGTTTTGCAATTCAGTTCAAGTGTAGCGGTTTTTACATTCCCTCTAGAAGTGATATCTTATGATAAGTGTCTTTTTCTGTGTGACTTATTTCACTTAGAATCGTCGTACCTAAATCCACTCATCGTGCTGCTACTAGCCTTATGACGTTGATTTCATGGCTGAGTGATATTCCATTGTACATGAGGACCCCAACTTCTTTATCCATTTTTCTCTTTCCTAGGATATTTAAGGTGTAATGAAGTGGGGGTTCTTGTCAACAGAGCAGCCCTAAACTTTGGGGTGCCTGTGTCTTGCTGATTTTTAGTTTTCCCAATTTATACGCCCATGAGTGGAAGTGCCCTATGCTCTCCAAGCTGTGTTTTTTAGATGTTTCAGAACACACCGTACACTTCTCCAGAGTGGCTGTTGGCAATTTACATCCCACCCATCAGCGTAGCAAGGCTCCCATTTCTCCATGGCCGGTCCTGCATTTCTGGTTTGGACACTTTTTTCCGCATGGCCCTTTTGCCCGCTGGGAAGCGAGACTTCTTTGGAGCGCTGATTGGCCTTTCCAGGTTGCTTGGTTGGCCAAAAAGGGCGTATGCGTTTTTTCCTGAATATATTCAGGAAAAAACGCATACGCCCTTTTTGGCCAAGGGCATCATTGTCCACGTTTTGCCGCTTTTCATGTGCTTTCAAGGCGATTCGAATCTACCTCCTGAAATCTGTTTCCTGCAATTCTGCCTTGCTTTCAAAGCCTCTTCGTTGCCTTCCCTTAATATATTTGTGGACGAGAGGTATCATTTAAAACTCTGCAGGTTTGTGAATTGCAGTGCCCCTGAGCTCCATTTTTCAACTCGCTTTTTTGGGAGCTGGCCGCAAAAGCGCAGGATTGCTTCAGGCCCTCTTCTGGTTCTGGGGGGCAGGCTGAGCTTGCGCTTAATTCTTCTTCCTGATGGGAAAATAGAGTGACCTGTGCCTGTCCCAACACCTAGAGCTAGTCTCTCATTGGTTCCCCCTCTTCCCGTTCATCCTCAGGACAAATTGCAACCTGTACGGAACAGGAGGTTAAAGGTGCTGATTCTCCAAGGAGGGAGATGGCTAGTAAATCGGCTGGAATGGCGAACCCGAGCAAAGGAGATGAGAAATGAGGTGCGTTTTAGAAACCTTTCCCGATCACACCGTGTACCATCTTCTGGGTTTCTCATGCCTGTTTTCGACGTAGGAAGATGCCCTTGAACCTGGAGATTTGGGACCCATGGAATGGGAACCATGCAGTATTACTTGAAAGGGTCTGCGTTGGCTCACCCAACCTCACCGAACCTCTCAGCCCCAAGAGTGTCCACCCTTATGTCTCAATCAGCTGTGTGTCTAGATATGGTCAATCCAGGTTGCATCACAGCCCGTGAACGAATTTTGTAAGAATTTCTCTCTCTTTCACTGTCTTTGTTTCACGGGTTTTGAAAAGTAATTTATTTTTATAATGGGGTTTAGCTGCTTTTCACGGCTGTGTTTATGCCGCTTTACACCCCCTTGACTCACTTACAGAGAGATATCAATACATAGGTTTGAAGATTCTTACTAGTCAGATATATTCTTGTGCGGTGAATAGGGGGTGTTGAGTCCAGTTCACTGAAAAAGGAATAGGTCTTGTCTCTTACATATTGGGTTTATGGAACGGTATCTGAGCTAATTTGAAACCCTTGTTTATGCATCACCCCACCTCACCTTTCCCGTTCAGCAGCCATAGTGTGTTTCCTAAACGTGTGACTCTGTTCTGTTTTGCAATTCAGTTCAAGTGTAGCGGGTTTTACATTCCCTCTAGAAGTGATAACTTATGATAAGTGTCTTTTTCTGTGTGACTTATTTCACTTACAATCGTCGTACCTAAATCCACTCATCGTGCTTCTACTAGCCTTATGACGTTGATTTCATGGCTGAGTGATATTCCATTGTACATGAGGACCCCAACTTCTTTATCCATTTTTCTCTTTCCTAGGATATTTAAGGTGTAATGAAGTGGGGGTTCTTGTCAACAGAGCAGCCCTAAACTTTGGGGTGCCTGTGTCTTTCTGATTTTTAGTTTTCCCAATTTATACGCCCATGAGTGGAAGTGCCCTATGCTCTCCAAGCTGTGTTTTTTAGATGTTTCAGAACACACCGTACACTTCTCCAGAGTGGCTGTTGGCAATTTACATCCCACCCATCAGCGTAGCAAGGCTCCCATTTCTCCATGGCCGGTCCTGCATTTCTGGTTTGGACACTTTTTTCCGCATGGCCCTTTTGCCCGCTGGGAAGCGAGACTTCTTTGGAGCGCTGATTGGCCTTTCCAGGTTGCTTGGTTGGCCAAAAAGGGCGTATGCGTTTTTTCCTGAATATATTCAGGAAAAAACGCATACGCCCTTTTTGGCCAAGGGCATCATTGTCCACGTTTTGCCGCTTTTCATGTGCTTTCAAGGCGATTCGAATCTACCTCCTGAAATCTGTTTCCTGCAATTCTGCCTTGCTTTCAAAGCCTCTTCGTTGCCTTCCCTTAATATATTTGTGGACGAGAGGTATCATTTAAAACTCTGCAGGTTTGTGAATTGCAGTGCCCCTGAGCTCCATTTTTCAACTCGCTTTTTTGGGAGCTGGCCGCAAAAGCGCAGGATTGCTTCAGGCCCTCTTCTGGTTCTGGGGGGCAGGCTGAGCTTGTGCTTAATTCTTCTTCCTGATGGGAAAATAGAGTGACCTGTGCCTGTCCCAACACCTAGAGCTAGTCTCTCATTGGTTCCCCCTCTTCCCGTTCATCCTCAGGACAAATTGCAACCTGTACGGAACAGGAGGTTAAAGGTGCTGATTCTCCAAGGAGGGAGATGGCTAGTAAATCGGCTGGAATGGCGAACCCGAGCAAAGGAGATGAGAAATGAGGTGCGTTTTAGAAACCTTTCCCGATCACACCGTGTACCATCTTCTGGGTTTCTCATGCCTGTTTTCGACGTAGGAAGATGCCCTTGAACCTGGAGATTTGGGACCCATGGGATGGGAACCATGCAGTATTACCTGAAAGGGTCTGCGTTGGCTCACCCAACCTCACCGAACCTCTCAGCCCCAAGAGTGTCCACCCTTATGTCTCAATCAGCTGTGGGTCTAGATATGGTCAATCCAGGTTGCATCACAGCCCCTGAACGAATTTTGTAAGAATTTCTCTCTCTTTCACTGCTTTTGTTTCACGGGTTTTGAAAAGTAATTTATTTTTATAATGGGGTTTAGCTGCTTTTCACGGCTGTGTTTATGCCGCTTTACACCCCCTTGACTCACTTACAGAGAGATATCAATACATAGGTTTGAAGATTCTTACTAGTCAGATATATTCTTGTGCGGTGAATAGGGGGTGTTGAGTCCAGTTCACTGAAAAAGGAATAGGTCTTGTCTCTTACATATTGGGTTTATGGAACGGTATCGGAGCTAATTTGAAACCCTTGTTTTATGCATCACCCCACCTTACCTTTCCCGTTCAGCAGCCATAGTGTGTTTCCTAAATGTGTGACTCTGTTCTGTTTTGTAATTCAGTTCAAGTGTAGCGGTTTTTACATTCCCTCTCTAAGTGATATCTTATGATAAGTGTCTTTTTCTGTGTGACTTATTTCACTTAGAATCGTCGTACCTAAATCCACTCATCGTGCTGCTACTAGCCTTATGACGTGGATTTCATGGCTGAGTGATATTCCATTGTACATGAGGACCCCAACTTCTTTATCCATTTTTCGCTTTCCTAGGATATTTAAGGTGTAATGAAGTGGGGGTTCTTGTCAACAGAGCAGCCCTAAACTTTGGGGTGCCTGTGTCTTGCTGATTTTTAGTTTTCCCAATTTATACGCCCATGAGTGGAAGTGCCCTATGCTCTCCAAGCTGTGTTTTTTAGATGTTTCAGAACACACCGTACACTTCTCCGGAGTGGCTGTTGGCAATTTACATCCCACCCATCAGCGTAGCAAGGCTCCCATTTCTCCATGGCCGGTCCTGCATTTCTGGTTTGGACACTTTTTTCCGCATGGCCCTTTTGCCCGCTGGGAAGCGAGACTTCTTTGGAGCGCTGATTGGCCTTTCCAGGTTGCTTGGTTGGCCAAAAAGGACGTATGCGTTTTTTCCTGAATATATTCAGGAAAAAACGCATACGCCCTTTTTGGCCAAGGGCATCATTGTCCACGTTTTGCCGCTTTTCATGTGCTTTCAAGGCGATTCGAATCTACCTCCTGAAATCTGTTTCCTGCAATTCTGCCTTGCTTTCAAAGCCTCTTCGTTGCCTTCCCTTAATATATTTGTGGACGAGAGGTATCATTTAAAACTCTGCAGGTTTGTGAATTGCAGTGCCCCTGAGCTCCATTTTTCAACTCGCTTTTTTGGGAGCTGGCCGCAAAAGCGCAGGATTGCTTCAGGCCCTCTTCTGGTTCTGGGGGGCAGGCTGAGCTTGTGCTTAAATCTTCTTCCTGATGGGAAAATAGAGTGACCTGTGCCTGTCCCAACACCTAGAGCTAGTCTCTCATTGGTTCCCCCTCTTCCCGTTCATCCTCAGGACAAATTGCAACCTGTATGGAACAGGAGGTTAAAGGTGCTGATTCTCCAAGGAGGGAGATGGCTAGTAAATCGGCTGGAATGGCGAACCCGAGCAAAGGAGATGAGAAATGAGGTGCGTTTTAGAAACCTTTCCCGATCACACCGTGTACCATCTTCTGGGTTTCTCATGCCTGTTTTCGACGTAGGAAGATGCCCTTGAACCTGGAGATTTGGGACCCATGGGATGGGAACCATGCAGTATTACTTGAAAGGGTCTGCGTTGGCTCACCCAACCTCACCGAACCTCTCAGCCCCAAGAGTGTCCACCCTTATGTGTCAATCAGCTGTGGGTCTAGATATGGTCAATCCAGGTTGCATCACAGCCCGTGAACGAATTTTGTAAGAATTTCTCTCTCTTTCACTGCTTTTGTTTCACGGGTTTTGAAAAGTAATTTATTTTTATAATGGGGTTTAGCTGCTTTTCACGGCTGTGTTTATGCCGCTTTACACCCCCTTGACTCACTTACAGAGAGATATCAATACATAGGTTTGAAGATTCTTACTAGTCAGATATATTCTTGTGCGGTGAATAGGGGGTGTTGAGTCCAGTTCACTGAAAAAGGAATAGGTCTTGTCTCTTACATATTGGGTTTATGGAACGGTATCGGAGCTAATTTGAAACCCTTGTTTTATGCATCACCCCACCTTACCTTTCCCGTTCAGCAGCCATAGTGTGTTTCCTAAATGTGTGACTCTGTTCTGTTTTGTAATTCAGTTCAAGTGTAGCGGTTTTTACATTCCCTCTCTAAGTGATATCTTATGATAAGTGTCTTTTTCTGTGTGACTTATTTCACTTAGAATCGTCGTACCTAAATCCACTCATCGTGCTGCTACTAGCCTTATGACGTGGATTTCATGGCTGAGTGATATTCCATTGTACATGAGGACCCCAACTTCTTTATCCATTTTTCGCTTTCCTAGGATATTTAAGGTGTAATGAAGTGGGGGTTCTTGTCAACAGAGCAGCCCTAAACTTTGGGGTGCCTGTGTCTTGCTGATTTTTAGTTTTCCCAATTTATACGCCCATGAGTGGAAGTGCCCTATGCTCTCCAAGCTGTGTTTTTTAGATGTTTCAGAACACACCGTACACTTCTCCGGAGTGGCTGTTGGCAATTTACATCCCACCCATCAGCGTAGCAAGGCTCCCATTTCTCCATGGCCGGTCCTGCATTTCTGGTTTGGACACTTTTTTCCGCATGGCCCTTTTGCCCGCTGGGAAGCGAGACTTCTTTGGAGCGCTGATTGGCCTTTCCAGGTTGCTTGGTTGGCCAAAAAGGACGTATGCGTTTTTTCCTGAATATATTCAGGAAAAAACGCATACGCCCTTTTTGGCCAAGGGCATCATTGTCCACGTTTTGCCGCTTTTCATGTGCTTTCAAGGCGATTCGAATCTACCTCCTGAAATCTGTTTCCTGCAATTCTGCCTTGCTTTCAAAGCCTCTTCGTTGCCTTCCCTTAATATATTTGTGGACGAGAGGTATCATTTAAAACTCTGCAGGTTTGTGAATTGCAGTGCCCCTGAGCTCCATTTTTCAACTCGCTTTTTTGGGAGCTGGCCGCAAAAGCGCAGGATTGCTTCAGGCCCTCTTCTGGTTCTGGGGGGCAGGCTGAGCTTGTGCTTAAATCTTCTTCCTGATGGGAAAATAGAGTGACCTGTGCCTGTCCCAACACCTAGAGCTAGTCTCTCATTGGTTCCCCCTCTTCCCGTTCATCCTCAGGACAAATTGCAACCTGTATGGAACAGGAGGTTAAAGGTGCTGATTCTCCAAGGAGGGAGATGGCTAGTAAATCGGCTGGAATGGCGAACCCGAGCAAAGGAGATGAGAAATGAGGTGCGTTTTAGAAACCTTTCCCGATCACACCGTGTACCATCTTCTGGGTTTCTCATGCCTGTTTTCGACGTAGGAAGATGCCCTTGAACCTGGAGATTTGGGACCCATGGGATGGGAACCATGCAGTATTACTTGAAAGGGTCTGCGTTGGCTCACCCAACCTCACCGAACCTCTCAGCCCCAAGAGTGTCCACCCTTATGTGTCAATCAGCTGTGGGTCTAGATATGGTCAATCCAGGTTGCATCACAGCCCGTGAACGAATTTTGTAAGAATTTCTCTCTCTTTCACTGCTTTTGTTTCACGGGTTTTGAAAAGTAATTTATTTTTATAATGGGGTTTAGCTGCTTTTCACGGCTGTGTTTATGCCGCTTTACACCCCCTTGACTCACTTACAGAGAGATATCAATACATAGGTTTGAAGATTCTTACTAGTCAGATATATTCTTGTGCGGTGAATAGGGGGTGTTGAGTCCAGTTCACTGAAAAAGGAATAGGTCTTGTCTCTTACATATTGGGTTTATGGAACGGTATCGGAGCTAATTTGAAACCCTTGTTTTATGCATCACCCCACCTTACCTTTCCCGTTCAGCAGCCATAGTGTGTTTCCTAAATGTGTGACTCTGTTCTGTTTTGTAATTCAGTTCAAGTGTAGCGGTTTTTACATTCCCTCTCTAAGTGATATCTTATGATAAGTGTCTTTTTCTGTGTGACTTATTTCACTTAGAATCGTCGTACCTAAATCCACTCATCGTGCTGCTACTAGCCTTATGACGTGGATTTCATGGCTGAGTGATATTCCATTGTACATGAGGACCCCAACTTCTTTATCCATTTTTCGCTTTCCTAGGATATTTAAGGTGTAATGAAGTGGGGGTTCTTGTCAACAGAGCAGCCCTAAACTTTGGGGTGCCTGTGTCTTGCTGATTTTTAGTTTTCCCAATTTATACGCCCATGAGTGGAAGTGCCCTATGCTCTCCAAGCTGTGTTTTTTAGATGTTTCAGAACACACCGTACACTTCTCCGGAGTGGCTGTTGGCAATTTACATCCCACCCATCAGCGTAGCAAGGCTCCCATTTCTCCATGGCCGGTCCTGCATTTCTGGTTTGGACACTTTTTTCCGCATGGCCCTTTTGCCCGCTGGGAAGCGAGACTTCTTTGGAGCGCTGATTGGCCTTTCCAGGTTGCTTGGTTGGCCAAAAAGGACGTATGCGTTTTTTCCTGAATATATTCAGGAAAAAACGCATACGCCCTTTTTGGCCAAGGGCATCATTGTCCACGTTTTGCCGCTTTTCATGTGCTTTCAAGGCGATTCGAATCTACCTCCTGAAATCTGTTTCCTGCAATTCTGCCTTGCTTTCAAAGCCTCTTCGTTGCCTTCCCTTAATATATTTGTGGACGAGAGGTATCATTTAAAACTCTGCAGGTTTGTGAATTGCAGTGCCCCTGAGCTCCATTTTTCAACTCGCTTTTTTGGGAGCTGGCCGCAAAAGCGCAGGATTGCTTCAGGCCCTCTTCTGGTTCTGGGGGGCAGGCTGAGCTTGTGCTTAAATCTTCTTCCTGATGGGAAAATAGAGTGACCTGTGCCTGTCCCAACACCTAGAGCTAGTCTCTCATTGGTTCCCCCTCTTCCCGTTCATCCTCAGGACAAATTGCAACCTGTATGGAACAGGAGGTTAAAGGTGCTGATTCTCCAAGGAGGGAGATGGCTAGTAAATCTGCTGGAATGGCAAACCCGAGCAAAGGAGATGAGAAATGAGGTGCGTTTTAGAAACCTTTCCCGATCACACCGTGTACCATCTTCTGGGTTTCTCATGCCTGTTTTCGACGTAGGAAGATGCCCTTGAACCTGGAGATTTGGGACCCATGGGATGGGAACCATGCAGTATTACTTGAAAGGGTCTGCGTTGGCTCACCCAACCTCACCGAACCTCTCAGCCCCAAGAGTGTCCACCCTTATGTGTCAATCAGCTGTGGGTCTAGATATGGTCAATTCAGGTTGCATCACAGCCCGTGAACGAATTTTGTAAGAATTTCTCTCTCTTTCACTGCTTTTGTTTCACGGGTTTTGAAAAGTAATTTATTTTTATAATGGGGTTTAGCTGCTTTTCACGGCTGTGTTTATGCCGCTTTACACCCCCTTGACTCACTTACAGAGAGATATCAATACATAGGTTTGAAGATTCTTCCTAGTCAGATATATTCTTGTGCGGTGAATAGGGGGTGTTGAGTCCAGTTCACTGAAAAAGGAATAGGTCTTGTCTCTTACATATTGGGTTTATGGAACGGTATCGGAGCTAATTTGAAACCCTTGTTTTATGCATCACCCCACCTTACCTTTCCCGTTCAACAGCCATAGTGTGTTTCCTAAATGTGTGACTCTGTTCTGTTTTGTAATTCAGTTCAAGTGTAGCGGTTTTTACATTCCCTCTCTAAGTGATATCTTATGATAAGTGTCTTTTTCTGTGTGACTTATTTCACTTAGAATCGTCGTACCTAAATCCACTCATCGTGCTGCTACTAGCCTTATGACGTGGATTTCATGGCTGAGTGATATTCCATTGTACATGAGGACCACAACTTCTTTATCCATTTTTCGCTTTCCTAGGATATTTAAGGTGTAATGAAGTGGGGGTTCTTGTCCACAGAGCAGCCCTAAACTTTGGGGTGCCTGTGTCTTGCTGATTTTTAGTTTTCCCAATTTATACGCCCATGAGTGGAAGTGCCCTATGCTCTCCAAGCTGTGTTTTTTAGATGTTTCAGAACACACCGTACACTTCTCCAGAGTGGCTGTTGGCAATTTACATCCCACCCATCAGCGTAGCAAGGCTCCCATTTCTCCATGGCCGGTCCTGCATTTCTGGTTTGGACACTTTTTTCCGCATGGCCCTTTTGCCCGCTGGGAAGCGAGACTTCTTTGGAGCGCTGATTGGCCTTTCCAGGTTGCTTGGTTGGCCAAAAAGGGCGTATGCGTTTTTTCCTGAATATATTCAGGAAAAAACGCATACGCCCTTTTTGGCCAAGGGCATCATTGTCCACGTTTTGCCGCTTTTCATGTGCTTTCAAGGCGAGTCGAATCTACCTCCTGAAATCTGTTTCCTGCAATTCTGCCTTGCTTTCAAAGCCTCTTCGTTGCCTTCCCTTAATATATTTGTGGACGAGAGGCATCATTTAAAACTCTGCAAGTTTGTGAATTGCAGTGCCCCTGAGCTCCATTTTTCAACTCGCTTTTTTGGGAGCTGGCCGCAAAAGCGCAGGATTGCTTCAGGCCCTCTTCTGGTTCTGGGGGGCAGGCTGAGCTTGTGCTTAATTCTTCTTCCTGATGGGAAAATAGAGTGACCTGTGCCTGTCCCAACACCTAGAGCTAGTCTCTCATTGGTTCCCCCTCTTCCCGTTCATCCTCAGGACAAATTGCAACCTGTACGGAACAGGAGGTTAAAGGTGCTGATTCTCCAAGGAGGGAGATGGCTAGTAAATCGGCTGGAATGGCGAACCCGAGCAAAGGAGATGAGAAATGAGGTGCGTTTTAGAAACCTTTCCCGATCACACCGTGTACCATCTTCTGGGTTTCTCATGCCTGTTTTCGACGTAGGAAGATGCCCTTGAACCTGGAGATTTGGGACCCATGGGATGGGTACCATGCAGTATTACTTGAAAGGGTCTGAGTTGGCTCACCCAACCTCACCGAACCTCTCAGCCCCAAGAGTGTCCACCCTTATGTCTCAATCAGCTGTGGGTCTAGATATGGTCAATCCAGGTTGCATCACAGCCCCTGAACGAATTTTGTAAGAATTTCTCTCTCTTTCACTGTCTTTGTTTCACGGGTTTTGAAAAGTAATTTATTTTTATAATGGGGTTTAGCTGCTTTTCACGGCTGTGTTTATGCCGCTTTACACCCCCTTGACTCACTTACAGAGAGATATCAATACATAGGTTTGAAGATTCTTACTAGTCAGATATATTCTTGTGCGGTGACTAGGGGGTGTTGAGTCCAGTTCACTGAAAAAGGAATAGGTCTTGTCTCTTACATATTGGGTTTATGGAACGGTATCTGAGCTAATTTGAAACCCTTGTTTTATGCATCACCCCACCTCACCTTTCCCGTTCAGCAGCCATAGTGTGTTTCCTAAACGTGGGACTCTGTTCTGTTTTGCAATTCAGTTCAAGTGTAGCGGTTTTTACATTCCCTCTAGAAGTGATATCTTATGATAAGTGTCTTTTTCTGTGTGACTTATTTCACTTAGAATCGTCGTACCTAAATCCACTCATCGTGCTGCTACTATCCTTATGACGTTGATTTCATGGCTGAGTGATATTCCATTGTACATGAGGACCACAACTTCTTTATCCATTTTTCTCTTTCCTAGGATATTTAAGGTGTAATGAAGTGGGGGTTCTTGTCCACAGAGCAGCCCTAAACTTTGGGGTGCCTGTGTCTTGCTGATTTTTAGTTTTCCCAATTTATACGCCCATGAGTGGAAGTGCCCTATGCTCTCCAAGCTGTGTTTTTTAGATGTTTCAGAACACACCGTACACTTCTCCAGAGTGGCTGTTGGCAATTTACATCCCACCCATCAGCGTAGCAAGGCTCCCATTTCTCCATGGCCGGTCCTGCATTTCTGGTTTGGACACTTTTTTCCGCATGGCCCTTTTGCCCGCTGGGAAGCGAGACTTCTTTGGAGCGCTGATTGGCCTTTCCAGGTTGCTTGGTTGGCCAAAAAGGGCGTATGCGTTTTTTCCTGAATATATTCAGGAAAAAACGCATACGCCCTTTTTGGCCAAGGGCATCATTGTCCACGTTTTGCCGCTTTTCATGTGCTTTCAAGGCGAGTCGAATCTACCTCCTGAAATCTGTTTCCTGCAATTCTGCCTTGCTTTCAAAGCCTCTTCGTTGCCTTCCCTTAATATATTTGTGGACGAGAGGTATCATTTAAAACTCTGCAGGTTTGTGAATTGCAGTGCCCCTGAGCTCCATTTTTCAACTCGCTTTTTTGGGAGCTGGCCGCAAAAGCGCAGGATTGCTTCAGGCCCTCTTCTGGTTCTGGGGGGCAGGCTGAGCTTGTGCTTAATTCTTCTTCCTGATGGGAAAATAGAGTGACCTGTGCCTGTCCCAACACCTAGAGCTAGTCTCTCATTGGTTCCCCCTCTTCCCGTTCATCCTCAGGACAAATTGCAACCTGTACGGAACAGGAGGTTAAAGGTGCTGATTCTCCAAGGAGGGAGATGGCTAGTAAATCGGCTGGAATGGCGAACCCGAGCAAAGGAGATGAGAAATGAGGTGCGTTTTAGAAACCTTTCCCGATCACACGGTGTACCATCTTCTGGGTTTCTCATGCCTGTTTTCGACGTAGGAAGATGCCCTTGAACCTGGAGATTTGGGACCCATGGGATGGGTACCATGCAGTATTACTTGAAAGGGTCTGCGTTGGCTCACCCAACCTCACCGAACCTCTCAGCCCCAAGAGTGTCCACCCTTATGTCTCAATCAGCTGTGGGTCTAGATATGGTCAATCCAGGTTGCATCACAGCCCCTGAACGAATTTTGTAAGAATTTCTCTCTCTTTCACTGTCTTTGTTTCACGGGTTTTGAAAAGTAATTTATTTTTATAATGGGGTTTAGCTGCTTTTCACGGCTGTGTTTATGCCGCTTTACACCCCCTTGACTCACTTACAGAGAGATATCAATACATAGGTTTGAAGATTCTTACTAGTCAGATATATTCTTGTGCGGTGAATAGGGGGTGTTGAGTCCAGTTCACTGAAAAAGGAATAGGTCTTGTCTCTTACATATTGGGTTTATGGAACGGTATCTGAGCTAATTTGAAACCCTTGTTTTATGCATCACCCCACCTCACCTTTCCCGTTCAGCAGCCATAGTGTGTTTCCTAAACGTGGGACTCTGTTCTGTTTTGCAATTCAGTTCAAGTGTAGCGGGTTTTACATTCCCTCTAGAAGTGATATCTTATGATAAGTGTCTTTTTCTGTGTGACTTATTTCACTTAGAATCGTCGTACCTAAATCCACTCATCGTGCTGCTACTAGCCTTATGACGTTGATTTCATGGCTGAGTGATATTCCATTGTACATGAGGACCACAACTTCTTTATCCATTTTTCGCTTTCCTAGGATATTTAAGGTGTAATGAAGTGGGGGTTCTTGTCCACAGAGCAGCCCTAAACTTTGGGGTGCCTGTGTCTTGCTGATTTTTAGTTTTCCCAATTTATACGCCCATGAGTGGAAGTGCCCTATGCTCTCCAAGCTGTGTTTTTTAGATGTTTCAGAACACACCGTACACTTCTCCAGAGTGGCTGTTGGCAATTTACATCCCACCCATCAGCGTAGAAAGGCTCCCATTTCTCCATGGCCGGTCCTGCATTTCTGGTTTGGACACTTTTTTCCGCATGGCCCTTTTGCCCGCTGGGAAGCGAGACTTCTTTGGAGCGCTGATTGGCCTTTCCAGGTTGCTTGGTTGGCCAAAAAGGGCGTATGCGTTTTTTCCTGAATATATTCAGGAAAAAACGCATACGCCCTTTTTGGCCAAGGGCATCATTGTCCACGTTTTGCCGCTTTTCATGTGCTTTCAAGGCGAGTCGAATCTACCTCCTGAAATCTGTTTCCTGCAATTCTGCCTTGCTTTCAAAGCCTCTTCGTTGCCTTCCCTTAATATATTTGTGGACGAGAGGTATCATTTAAAACTCTGCAGGTTTGTGAATTGCAGTGCCCCTGAGCTCCATTTTTCAACACGCTTTTTTGGGAGCTGGCCGCAAAAGCGCAGGATTGCTTCAGGCCCTCTTCTGGTTCTGGGGGGCAGGCTGAGCTTGTGCTTAATTCTTCTTCCTGATGGGAAAATAGAGTGACCTGTGCCTGTCCCAACACCTAGAGCTAGTCTCTCATTGGTTCCCCCTCTTCCCGTTCATCCTCAGGACAAATTGCAACCTGTACGGAACAGGAGGTTAAAGGTGCTGATTCTCCAAGGAGGGAGATGGCTAGTAAATCGGCTGGAATGGCGAACCCGAGCAAAGGAGATGAGAAATGAGGTGCGTTTTAGAAACCTTTCCCGATCACACCGTGTACCATCTTCTGGGTTTCTCATGCCTGTTTTCGACGTAGGAAGATGCCCTTGAACCTGGAGATTTGGGACCCATGGGATGGGTACCATGCAGTATTACTTGAAAGGGTCTGCGTTGGCTCACCCAACCTCACCGAACCTCTCAGCCCCAAGAGTGTCCACCCTTATGTCTCAATCAGCTGTGGGTCTAGATATGGTCAATCCAGGTTGCATCACAGCCCCTGAACGAATTTTGTAAGAATTTCTCTCTCTTTCACTGTCTTTGTTTCACGGGTTTTGAAAAGTAATTTATTTTTATAATGGGGTTTAGCTGCTTTTCACGGCTGTGTTTATGCCGCTTTACACCCCCTTGACTCACTTACAGAGAGATATCAATACATAGGTTTGAAGATTCTTACTAGTCAGATATATTCTTGTGCGGTGAATAGGGGGTGTTGAGTCCAGTTCACTGAAAAAGGAATAGGTCTTGTCTCTTACATATTGGGTTTATGGAACGGTATCTGAGCTAATTTGAAACCCTTGTTTTATGCATCACCCCACCTCACCTTTCCCGTTCAGCAGCCATAGTGTGTTTCCTAAACGTGGGACTCTGTTCTGTTTTGCAATTCAGTTCAAGTGTAGCGGGTTTTACATTCCCTCTAGAAGTGATATCTTATGATAAGTGTCTTTTTCTGTGTGACTTATTTCACTTAGAATCGTCGTACCTAAATCCACTCATCGTGCTGCTACTAGCCTTATGACATTGATTTCATGGCTGAGTGATATTCCATTGTACATGAGGACCACAACTTCTTTATCCATTTTTCTCTTTCCTAGGATATTTAAGGTGTAATGAAGTGGGGGTTCTTGTCCACAGAGCAGCCCTAAACTTTGGGGTGCCTGTGTCTTGCTGATTTTTAGTTTTCCCAATTTATACGCCCATGAGTGGAAGTGCCCTATGCTCTCCAAGCTGTGTTTTTTAGATGTTTCAGAACACACCGTACACTGCTCCAGAGTGGCTGTTGGCAATTTACATCCCACCCATCAGCGTAGCAAGGCTCCCATTTCTCCATGGCCGGTCCTGCATTTCTGGTTTGGACACTTTTTTCCGCATGGCCCTTTTGCCCGCTGGGAAGCGAGACTTCTTTGGAGCGCTGATTGGCCTTTCCAGGTTGCTTGGTTGGCCAAAAAGGGCGTATGCGTTTTTTCCTGAATATATTCAGGAAAAAACGCATACGCCCTTTTCGGCCAAGGGCATCATTGTCCACGTTTTGCCGCTTTTCATGTGCTTTCAAGGCGAGTCGAATCTACCTCCTGAATTCTGTTTCCTGCAATTCTGCCTTGCTTTCAAAGCCTCTTCGTTGCCTTCCCTTAATATATTTGTGGACGAGAGGTATCATTTAAAACTCTGCAGGTTTGTGAATTGCAGTGCCCCTGTGCTCCATTTTTCAACTCGCTTTTTTGGGAGCTGGCCGCAAAAGCGCAGGATTGCTTCAGGCCCTCTTCTGGTTCTGGGGGGCAGGCTGAGCTTGTGCTTAATTCTTCTTCCTGATGGGAAAATAGAGTGACCTGTGCCTGTCCCAACACCTAGAGCTAGTCTCTCATTGGTTCCCCCTCTTCCCGTTCATCCTCAGGACAAATTGCAACCTGTACGGAACAGGAGGTTAAAGGTGCTGATTCTCCAAGGAGGGAGATGGCTAGTAAATCGGCTGGAATGGCGAACCCGAGCAAAGGAGATGAGAAATGAGGTGCGTTTTAGAAACCTTTCCCGATCACACGGTGTACCATCTTCTGGGTTTCTCATGCCTGTTTTCGACGTAGGAAGATGCCCTTGAACCTGGAGATTTGGGACCCATGGGATGGGTACCATGCAGTATTACTTGAAAGGGTCTGCGTTGGCTCACCCAACCTCACCGAACCTCTCAGCCCCAAGAGTGTCCACCCTTATGTCTCAATCAGCTGTGGGTCTAGATATGGTCAATCCAGGTTGCATCACAGCCCCTGAACGAATTTTGTAAGAATTTCTCTCTCTTTCACTGTCTTTGTTTCACGGGTTTTGAAAAGTAATTTATTTTTATAATGGGGTTTAGCTGCTTTTCACGGCTGTGTTTATGCCGCTTTACACCCCCTTGACTCACTTACAGAGAGATATCAATACATAGGTTTGAAGATTCTTACTAGTCAGATATATTCTTGTGCGGTGACTAGGGGGTGTTGAGTCCAGTTCACTGAAAAAGGAATAGGTCTTGTCTCTTACATATTGGGTTTATGGAACGGTATCTGAGCTAATTTGAAACCCTTGTTTTATGCATCACCCCACCTCACCTTTCCCGTTCAGCAGCCATAGTGTGTTTCCTAAACGTGGGACTCTGTTCTGTTTTGCAATTCAGTTCAAGTGTAGCGGTTTTTACATTCCCTCTAGAAGTGATATCTTATGATAAGTGTCTTTTTCTGTGTGACTTATTTCACTTAGAATCGTCGTACCTAAATCCACTCATCGTGCTGCTACTATCCTTATGACGTTGATTTCATGGCTGAGTGATATTCCATTGTACATGAGGACCACAACTTCTTTATCCATTTTTCTCTTTCCTAGGATATTTAAGGTGTAATGAAGTGGGGGTTCTTGTCCACAGAGCAGCCCTAAACTTTGGGGTGCCTGTGTCTTGCTGATTTTTAGTTTTCCCAATTTATACGCCCATGAGTGGAAGTGCCCTATGCTCTCCAAGCTGTGTTTTTTAGATGTTTCAGAACACACCGTACACTTCTCCAGAGTGGCTGTTGGCAATTTACATCCCACCCATCAGCATAGCAAGGCTCCCATTTCTCCATGGCCGGTCCTGCATTTCTGGTTTGGACACTTTTTTCCGCATGGCCCTTTTGCCCGCTGGGAAGCGAGACTTCTTTGGAGCGCTGATTGGCCTTTCCAGGTTGCTTGGTTGGCCAAAAAGGGCGTATGCGTTTTTTCCTGAATATATTCAGGAAAAAACGCATACGCCCTTTTTGGCCAAGGGCATCATTGTCCACGTTTTGCCGCTTTTCATGTGCTTTCAAGGCGAGTCGAATCTACCTCCTGAAATCTGTTTCCTGCAATTCTGCCTTGCTTTCAAAGCCTCTTCGTTGCCTTCCCTTAATATATTTGTGGACGAGAGGTATCATTTAAAACTCTGCAGGTTTGTGAATTGCAGTGCCCCTGAGCTCCATTTTTCAACTCGCTTTTTTGGGAGCTGGCCGCAAAAGCGCAGGATTGCTTCAGGCCCTCTTCTGGTTCTGGGGGGCAGGCTGAGCTTGTGCTTAATTCTTCTTCCTGATGGGAAAATAGAGTGACCTGTGCCTGTCCCAACACCTAGAGCTAGTCTCTCATTGGTTCCCCCTCTTCCCGTTCATCCTCAGGACAAATTGCAACCTGTACGGAACAGGAGGTTAAAGGTGCTGATTCTCCAAGGAGGGAGATGGCTAGTAAATCGGCTGGAATGGCGAACCCGAGCAAAGGAGATGAGAAATGAGGTGCGTTTTAGAAACCTTTCCCGATCACACGGTGTACCATCTTCTGGGTTTCTCATGCCTGTTTTCGACGTAGGAAGATGCCCTTGAACCTGGAGATTTGGGACCCATGGGATGGGTACCATGCAGTATTACTTGAAAGGGTCTGCGTTGGCTCACCCAACCTCACCGAACCTCTCAGCCCCAAGAGTGTCCACCCTTATGTCTCAATCAGCTGTGGGTCTAGATATGGTCAATCCAGGTTGCATCACAGCCCCTGAACGAATTTTGTAAGAATTTCTCTCTCTTTCACTGTCTTTGTTTCACGGGTTTTGAAAAGTAATTTATTTTTATAATGGGGTTTAGCTGCTTTTCACGGCTGTGTTTATGCCGCTTTACACCCCCTTGACTCACTTACAGAGAGATATCAATACATAGGTTTGAAGATTCTTACTAGTCAGATATATTCTTGTGCGGTGAATAGGGGGTGTTGAGTCCAGTTCACTGAAAAAGGAATAGGTCTTGTCTCTTACATATTGGGTTTATGGAACGGTATCTGAGCTAATTTGAAACCCTTGTTTTATGCATCACCCCACCTCACCTTTCCCGTTCAGCAGCCATAGTGTGTTTCCTAAACGTGGGACTCTGTTCTGTTTTGCAATTCAGTTCAAGTGTAGCGGGTTTTACATTCCCTCTAGAAGTGATATCTTATGATAAGTGTCTTTTTCTGTGTGACTTATTTCACTTAGAATCGTCGTACCTAAATCCACTCATCGTGCTGCTACTAGCCTTATGACGTTGATTTCATGGCTGAGTGATATTCCATTGTACATGAGGACCACAACTTCTTTATCCATTTTTCGCTTTCCTAGGATATTTAAGGTGTAATGAAGTGGGGGTTCTTGTCCACAGAGCAGCCCTAAACTTTGGGGTGCCTGTGTCTTGCTGATTTTTAGTTTTCCCAATTTATACGCCCATGAGTGGAAGTGCCCTATGCTCTCCAAGCTGTGTTTTTTAGATGTTTCAGAACACACCGTACACTTCTCCAGAGTGGCTGTTGGCAATTTACATCCCACCCATCAGCGTAGCAAGGCTCCCATTTCTCCATGGCCGGTCCTGCATTTCTGGTTTGGACACTTTTTTCCGCATGGCCCTTTTGCCCGCTGGGAAGCGAGACTTCTTTGGAGCGCTGATTGGCCTTTCCAGGTTGCTTGGTTGGCCAAAAAGGGCGTATGCGTTTTTTCCTGAATATATTCAGGAAAAAACGCATACGCCCTTTTTGGCCAAGGGCATCATTGTCCACGTTTTGCCGCTTTTCATGTGCTTTCAAGGCGAGTCGAATCTACCTCCTGAAATCTGTTTCCTGCAATTCTGCCTTGCTTTCAAAGCCTCTTCGTTGCCTTCCCTTAATATATTTGTGGACGAGAGGTATCATTTAAAACTCTGCAGGTTTGTGAATTGCAGTGCCCCTGAGCTCCATTTTTCAACACGCTTTTTTGGGAGCTGGCCGCAAAAGCGCAGGATTGCTTCAGGCCCTCTTCTGGTTCTGGGGGGCAGGCTGAGCTTGTGCTTAATTCTTCTTCCTGATGGGAAAATAGAGTGACCTGTGCCTGTCCCAACACCTAGAGCTAGTCTCTCATTGGTTCCCCCTCTTCCCGTTCATCCTCAGGACAAATTGCAACCTGTACGGAACAGGAGGTTAAAGGTGCTGATTCTCCAAGGAGGGAGATGGCTAGTAAATCGGCTGGAATGGCGAACCCGAGCAAAGGAGATGAGAAATGAGGTGCGTTTTAGAAACCTTTCCCGATCACACCGTGTACCATCTTCTGGGTTTCTCATGCCTGTTTTCGACGTAGGAAGATGCCCTTGAACCTGGAGATTTGGGACCCATGGGATGGGTACCATGCAGTATTACTTGAAAGGGTCTGCGTTGGCTCACCCAACCTCACCGAACCTCTCAGCCCCAAGAGTGTCCACCCTTATGTCTCAATCAGCTGTGGGTCTAGATATGGTCAATCCAGGTTGCATCACAGCCCCTGAACGAATTTTGTAAGAATTTCTCTCTCTTTCACTGTCTTTGTTTCACGGGTTTTGAAAAGTAATTTATTTTTATAATGGGGTTTAGCTGCTTTTCACGGCTGTGTTTATGCCGCTTTACACCCCCTTGACTCACTTACAGAGAGATATCAATACATAGGTTTGAAGATTCTTACTAGTCAGATATATTCTTGTGCGGTGAATAGGGGGTGTTGAGTCCAGTTCACTGAAAAAGGAATAGGTCTTGTCTCTTACGTATTGGGTTTATGGAACGGTATCTGAGCTAATTTGAAACCCTTGTTTTATGCATCACCCCACCTCACCTTTCCCGTTCAGCAGCCATAGTGTGTTTCCTAAACGTGGGACTCTGTTCTGTTTTGCAATTCAGTTCAAGTGTAGCGGTTTTTACATTCCCTCTAGAAGTGATATCTTATGATAAGTGTCTTTTTCTGTGTGACTTATTTCACTTAGAATCGTCGTACCTAAATCCACTCATCGTGCTGCTACTAGCCTTATGACATTGATTTCATGGCTGAGTGATATTCCATTGTACATGAGGACCACAACTTCTTTATCCATTTTTCTCTTTCCTAGGATATTTAAGGTGTAATGAAGTGGGGGTTCTTGTCCACAGAGCAGCCCTAAACTTTGGGGTGCCTGTGTCTTGCTGATTTTTAGTTTTCCCAATTTATACGCCCATGAGTGGAAGTGCCCTATGCTCTCCAAGCTGTGTTTTTTAGATGTTTCAGAACACACCGTACACTGCTCCAGAGTGGCTGTTGGCAATTTACATCCCACCCATCAGCGTAGCAAGGCTCCCATTTCTCCATGGCCGGTCCTGCATTTCTGGTTTGGACACTTTTTTCCGCATGGCCCTTTTGCCCGCTGGGAAGTGAGACTTCTTTGGAGCGCTGATTGGCCTTTCCAGGTTGCTTGGTTGGCCAAAAAGGGCGTATGCGTTTTTTCCTGAATATATTCAGGAAAAAACGCATACGCCCTTTTCGGCCAAGGGCATCATTGTCCACGTTTTGCCGCTTTTCATGTGCTTTCAAGGCGAGTCGAATCTACCTCCTGAATTCTGTTTCCTGCAATTCTGCCTTGCTTTCAAAGCCTCTTCGTTGCCTTCCCTTAATATATTTGTGGACGAGAGGTATCATTTAAAACTCTGCAGGTTTGTGAATTGCAGTGCCCCTGTGCTCCATTTTTCAACTCGCTTTTTTGGGAGCTGGCCGCAAAAGCGCAGGATTGCTTCAGGCCCTCTTCTGGTTCTGGGGGGCAGGCTGAGCTTGTGCTTAATTCTTCTTCCTGATGGGAAAATAGAGTGACCTGTGCCTGTCCCAACACCTAGAGCTAGTCTCTCATTGGTTCCCCCTCTTCCCGTTCATCCTCAGGACAAATTGCAACCTGTACGGAACAGGAGGTTAAAGGTGCTGATTCTCCAAGGAGGGAGATGGCTAGTAAATCGGCTGGAATGGCGAACCCGAGCAAAGGAGATGAGAAATGAGGTGCGTTTTAGAAACCTTTCCCGATCACACGGTGTACCATCTTCTGGGTTTCTCATGCCTGTTTTCGACGTAGGAAGATGCCCTTGAACCTGGAGATTTGGGACCCATGGGATGGGTACCATGCAGTATTACTTGAAAGGGTCTGCGTTGGCTCACCCAACCTCACCGAACCTCTCAGCCCCAAGAGTGTCCACCCTTATGTCTCAATCAGCTGTGGGTCTAGATATGGTCAATCCAGGTTGCATCACAGCCCCTGAACGAATTTTGTAAGAATTTCTCTCTCTTTCACTGTCTTTGTTTCACGGGTTTTGAAAAGTAATTTATTTTTATAATGGGGTTTAGCTGCTTTTCACGGCTGTGTTTATGCCGCTTTACACCCCCTTGACTCACTTACAGAGAGATATCAATACATAGGTTTGAAGATTCTTACTAGTCAGATATATTCTTGTGCGGTGAATAGGGGGTGTTGAGTCCAGTTCACTGAAAAAGGAATAGGTCTTGTCTCTTACGTATTGGGTTTATGGAACGGTATCTGAGCTAATTTGAAACCCTTGTTTTATGCATCACCCCACCTCACCTTTCCCGTTCAGCAGCCATAGTGTGTTTCCTAAACGTGGGACTCTGTTCTGTTTTGCAATTCAGTTCAAGTGTAGCGGTTTTTACATTCCCTCTAGAAGTGATATCTTATGATAAGTGTCTTTTTCTGTGTGACTTATTTCACTTAGAATCGTCGTACCTAAATCCACTCATCGTGCTGCTACTAGCCTTATGACGTTGATTTCATGGCTGAGTGATATTCCATTGTACATGAGGACCACAACTTCTTTATCCATTTTTCTCTTTCCTAGGATATTTAAGGTGTAATGAAGTGGGGGTTCTTGTCCACAGAGCAGCCCTAAACTTTGGGGTGCCTGTGTCTTGCTGATTTTTAGTTTTCCCAATTTATACGCCCATGAGTGGAAGTGCCCTATGCTCTCCAAGCTGTGTTTTTTAGATGTTTCAGAACACACCGTACACTGCTCCAGAGTGGCTGTTGGCAATTTACATCCCACCCATCAGCGTAGCAAGGCTCCCATTTCTCCATGGCCGGTCCTGCATTTCTGGTTTGGACACTTTTTTCCGCATGGCCCTTTTGCCCGCTGGGAAGCGAGACTTCTTTGGAGCGCTGATTGGCCTTTCCAGGTTGCTTGGTTGGCCAAAAAGGGCGTATGCGTTTTTTCCTGAATATATTCAGGAAAAAACGCATACGCCCTTTTTGGCCAAGGGCATCATTGTCCACGTTTTGCCGCTTTTCATGTGCTTTCAAGGCGAGTCGAATCTACCTCCTGAAATCTGTTTCCTGCAATTCTGCCTTGCTTTCAAAGCCTCTTCGTTGCCTTCCCTTAATATATTTGTGGACGAGAGGTATCATTTAAAACTCTGCAGGTTTGTGAATTGCAGTGCCCCTGAGCTCCATTTTTCAACTCGCTTTTTTGGGAGCTGGCCGCAAAAGCGCAGGATTGCTTCAGGCCCTCTTCTGGTTCTGGGGGGCAGGCTGAGCTTGTGCTTAATTCTTCTTCCTGATGGGAAAATAGAGTGACCTGTGCCTGTCCCAACACCTAGAGCTAGTCTCTCATTGGTTCCCCCTCTTCCCGTTCATCCTCAGGACAAATTGCAACCTGTACGGAACAGGAGGTTAAAGGTGCTGATTCTCCAAGGAGGGAGATGGCTAGTAAATCGGCTGGAATGGCGAACCCGAGCAAAGGAGATGAGAAATGAGGTGCGTTTTAGAAACCTTTCCCGATCACACGGTGTACCATCTTCTGGGTTTCTCATGCCTGTTTTCGACGTAGGAAGATGCCCTTGAACCTGGAGATTTGGGACCCATGGGATGGGTACCATGCAGTATTACTTGAAAGGGTCTGCGTTGGCTCACCCAACCTCACCGAACCTCTCAGCCCCAAGAGTGTCCACCCTTATGTCTCAATCAGCTGTGGGTCTAGATATGGTCAATCCAGGTTGCATCACAGCCCCTGAAAGAATTTTGTAAGAATTTCTCTCTCTTTCACTGTCTTTGTTTCACGGGTTTTGAAAAGTAATTTATTTTTATAATGGGGTTTAGCTGCTTTTCACGGCTGTGTTTATGCCGCTTTACACCCCCTTGACTCACTTACAGAGAGATATCAATACATAGGTTTGAAGATTCTTACTAGTCAGATATATTCTTGTGCGGTGAATAGGGGGTGTTGAGTCCAGTTCACTGAAAAAGGAATAGGTCTTGTCTCTTACATATTGGGTTTATGGAACGGTATCTGAGCTAATTTGAAACCCTTGTTTTATGCATCACCCCACCTCACCTTTCCCGTTCAGCAGCCATAGTGTGTTTCCTAAACGTGGGACTCTGTTCTGTTTTGCAATTCAGTTCAAGTGTAGCGGTTTTTACATTCCCTCTAGAAGTGATATCTTATGATAAGTGTCTTTTTCTGTGTGACTTATTTCACTTAGAATCGTCGTACCTAAATCCACTCATCGTGCTGCTACTAGCCTTATGACGTTGATTTCATGGCTGAGTGATATTCCATTGTACATGAGGACCACAACTTCTTTATCCATTTTTCTCTTTCCTAGGATATTTAAGGTGTAATGAAGTGGGGGTTCTTGTCCACAGAGCAGCCCTAAACTTTGGGGTGCCTGTGTCTTGCTGATTTTTAGTTTTCCCAATTTATACGCCCATGAGTGGAAGTGCCCTATGCTCTCCAAGCTGTGTTTTTTAGATGTTTCAGAACACACCGTACACTGCTCCAGAGTGGCTGTTGGCAATTTACATCCCACCCATCAGCGTAGCAAGGCTCCCATTTCTCCATGGCCGGTCCTGCATTTCTGGTTTGGACACTTTTTTCCGCATGGCCCTTTTGCCCGCTGGGAAGCGAGACTTCTTTGGAGCGCTGATTGGCCTTTCCAGGTTGCTTGGTTGGCCAAAAAGGGCGTATGCGTTTTTTCCTGAATATATTCAGGAAAAAACGCATACGCCCTTTTTGGCCAAGGGCATCATTGTCCACGTTTTGCCGCTTTTCATGTGCTTTCAAGGCGAGTCGAATCTACCTCCTGAAATCTGTTTCCTGCAATTCTGCCTTGCTTTCAAAGCCTCTTCGTTGCCTTCCCTTAATATATTTGTGGACGAGAGGTATCATTTAAAACTCTGCAGGTTTGTGAATTGCAGTGCCCCTGAGCTCCATTTTTCAACTCGCTTTTTTGGGAGCTGGCCGCAAAAGCGCAGGATTGCTTCAGGCCCTCTTCTGGTTCTGGGGGGCAGGCTGAGCTTGTGCTTAATTCTTCTTCCTGATGGGAAAATAGAGTGACCTGTGCCTGTCCCAACACCTAGAGCTAGTCTCTCATTGGTTCCCCCTCTTCCCGTTCATCCTCAGGACAAATTGCAACCTGTACGGAACAGGAGGTTAAAGGTGCTGATTCTCCAAGGAGGGAGATGGCTAGTAAATCGGCTGGAATGGCGAACCCGAGCAAAGGAGATGAGAAATGAGGTGCGTTTTAGAAACCTTTCCCGATCACACGGTGTACCATCTTCTGGGTTTCTCATGCCTGTTTTCGACGTAGGAAGATGCCCTTGAACCTGGAGATTTGGGACCCATGGGATGGGTACCATGCAGTATTACTTGAAAGGGTCTGCGTTGGCTCACCCAACCTCACCGAACCTCTCAGCCCCAAGAGTGTCCACCCTTATGTCTCAATCAGCTGTGGGTCTAGATATGGTCAATCCAGGTTGCATCACAGCCCCTGAAAGAATTTTGTAAGAATTTCTCTCTCTTTCACTGTCTTTGTTTCACGGGTTTTGAAAAGTAATTTATTTTTATAATGGGGTTTAGCTGCTTTTCACGGCTGTGTTTATGCCGCTTTACACCCCCTTGACTCACTTACAGAGAGATATCAATACATAGGTTTGAAGATTCTTACTAGTCAGATATATTCTTGTGCGGTGAATAGGGGGTGTTGAGTCCAGTTCACTGAAAAAGGAATAGGTCTTGTCTCTTACATATTGGGTTTATGGAACGGTATCTGAGCTAATTTGAAACCCTTGTTTTATGCATCACCCCACCTCACCTTTCCCGTTCAGCAGCCATAGTGTGTTTCCTAAACGTGGGACTCTGTTCTGTTTTGCAATTCAGTTCAAGTGTAGCGGTTTTTACATTCCCTCTAGAAGTGATATCTTATGATAAGTGTCTTTTTCTGTGTGACTTATTTCACTTAGAATCGTCGTACCTAAATCCACTCATCGTGCTGCTACTAGCCTTATGACGTTGATTTCATGGCTGAGTGATATTCCATTGTACATGAGGACCACAACTTCTTTATCCATTTTTCTCTTTCCTAGGATATTTAAGGTGTAATGAAGTGGGGGTTCTTGTCCACAGAGCAGCCCTAAACTTTGGGGTGCCTGTGTCTTGCTGATTTTTAGTTTTCCCAATTTATACGCCCATGAGTGGAAGTGCCCTATGCTCTCCAAGCTGTGTTTTTTAGATGTTTCAGAACACACCGTACACTGCTCCAGAGTGGCTGTTGGCAATTTACATCCCACCCATCAGCGTAGCAAGGCTCCCATTTCTCCATGGCCGGTCCTGCATTTCTGGTTTGGACACTTTTTTCCGCATGGCCCTTTTGCCCGCTGGGAAGCGAGACTTCTTTGGAGCGCTGATTGGCCTTTCCAGGTTGCTTGGTTGGCCAAAAAGGGCGTATGCGTTTTTTCCTGAATATATTCAGGAAAAAACGCATACGCCCTTTTTGGCCAAGGGCATCATTGTCCACGTTTTGCCGCTTTTCATGTGCTTTCAAGGCGAGTCGAATCTACCTCCTGAAATCTGTTTCCTGCAATTCTGCCTTGCTTTCAAAGCCTCTTCGTTGCCTTCCCTTAATATATTTGTGGACGAGAGGTATCATTTAAAACTCTGCAAGTTTGTGAATTGCAGTGCCCCTGAGCTCCATTTTTCAACTCGCTTTTTTGGGAGCTGGCCGCAAAAGCGCAGGATTGCTTCAGGCCCTCTTCTGGTTCTGGGGGGCAGGCTGAGCTTGTGCTTAATTCTTCTTCCTGATGGGAAAATAGAGTGACCTGTGCCTGTCCCAACACCTAGAGCTAGTCTCTCATTGGTTCCCCCTCTTCCCGTTCATCCTCAGGACAAATTGCAACCTGTACGGAACAGGAGGTTAAAGGTGCTGATTCTCCAAGGAGGGAGATGGCTAGTAAATCGGCTGGAATGGCGAACCCGAGCAAAGGAGATGAGAAATGAGGTGCGTTTTAGAAACCTTTCCCGATCACACGGTGTACCATCTTCTGGGTTTCTCATGCCTGTTTTCGACGTAGGAAGATGCCCTTGAACCTGGAGATTTGGGACCCATGGGATGGGTACCATGCAGTATTACTTGAAAGGGTCTGCGTTGGCTCACCCAACCTCACCGAACCTCTCAGCCCCAAGAGTGTCCACCCTTATGTCTCAATCAGCTGTGGGTCTAGATATGGTCAATCCAGGTTGCATCACAGCCCCTGAACGAATTTTGTAAGAATTTCTCTCTCTTTCACTGTCTTTGTTTCACGGGTTTTGAAAAGTAATTTATTTTTATAATGGGGTTTAGCTGCTTTTCACGGCTGTGTTTATGCCGCTTTACACCCCCTTGACTCACTTACAGAGAGATATCAATACATAGGTTTGAAGATTCTTACTAGTCAGATATATTCTTGTGCGGTGACTAGGGGGTGTTGAGTCCAGTTCACTGAAAAAGGAATAGGTCTTGTCTCTTACATATTGGGTTTATGGAACGGTATCTGAGCTAATTTGAAACCCTTGTTTTATGCATCACCCCACCTCACCTTTCCCGTTCAGCAGCCATAGTGTGTTTCCTAAACGTGGGACTCTGTTCTGTTTTGCAATTCAGTTCAAGTGTAGCGGTTTTTACATTCCCTCTAGAAGTGATATCTTATGATAAGTGTCTTTTTCTGTGTGACTTATTTCACTTAGAATCGTCGTACCTAAATCCACTCATCGTGCTGCTACTAGCCTTATGACGTTGATTTCATGGCTGAGTGATATTCCATTGTACATGAGGACCACAACTTCTTTATCCATTTTTCTCTTTCCTAGGATATTTAAGGTGTAATGAAGTGGGGGTTCTTGTCCACAGAGCAGCCCTAAACTTTGGGGTGCCTGTGTCTTGCTGATTTTTAGTTTTCCCAATTTATACGCCCATGAGTGGAAGTGCCCTATGCTCTCCAAGCTGTGTTTTTTAGATGTTTCAGAACACACCGTACACTTCTCCAGAGTGGCTGTTGGCAATTTACATCCCACCCATCAGCGTAGCAAGGCTCCCATTTCTCCATGGCCGGTCCTGCATTTCTGGTTTGGACACTTTTTTCCGCATGGCCCTTTTGCCCGCTGGGAAGCGAGACTTCTTTGGAGCGCTGATTGGCCTTTCCAGGTTGCTTGGTTGGCCAAAAAGGGCGTATGCGTTTTTTCCTGAATATATTCAGGAAAAAACGCATACGCCCTTTTTGGCCAAGGGCATCATTGTCCACGTTTTGCCGCTTTTCATGTGCTTTCAAGGCGAGTCGAATCTACCTCCTGAAATCTGTTTCCTGCAATTCTGCCTTGCTTTCAAAGCCTCTTCGTTGCCTTCCCTTAATATATTTGTGGACGAGAGGTATCATTTAAAACTCTGCAGGTTTGTGAATTGCAGTGCCCCTGAGCTCCATTTTTCAACTCGCTTTTTTGGGAGCTGGCCGCAAAAGCGCAGGATTGCTTCAGGCCCTCTTCTGGTTCTGGGGGGCAGGCTGAGCTTGTGCTTAATTCTTCTTCCTGATGGGAAAATAGAGTGACCTGTGCCTGTCCCAACACCTAGAGCTAGTCTCTCATTGGTTCCCCCTCTTCCCGTTCATCCTCAGGACAAATTGCAACCTGTACGGAACAGGAGGTTAAAGGTGCTGATTCTCCAAGGAGGGAGATGGCTAGTAAATCGGCTGGAATGGCGAACCCGAGCAAAGGAGATGAGAAATGAGGTGCGTTTTAGAAACCTTTCCCGATCACACGGTGTACCATCTTCTGGGTTTCTCATGCCTGTTTTCGACGTAGGAAGATGCCCTTGAACCTGGAGATTTGGGACCCATGGGATGGGTACCATGCAGTATTACTTGAAAGGGTCTGCGTTGGCTCACCCAACCTCACCGAACCTCTCAGCCCCAAGAGTGTCCACCCTTATGTCTCAATCAGCTGTGGGTCTAGATATGGTCAATCCAGGTTGCATCACAGCCCCTGAACGAATTTTGTAAGAATTTCTCTCTCTTTCACTGTCTTTGTTTCACGGGTTTTGAAAAGTAATTTATTTTTATAATGGGGTTTAGCTGCTTTTCACGGCTGTGTTTATGCCGCTTTACACCCCCTTGACTCACTTACAGAGAGATATCAATACATAGGTTTGAAGATTCTTACTAGTCAGATATATTCTTGTGCGGTGAATAGGGGGTGTTGAGTCCAGTTCACTGAAAAAGGAATAGGTCTTGTCTCTTACATATTGGGTTTATGGAACGGTATCTGAGCTAATTTGAAACCCTTGTTTTATGCATCACCCCACCTCACCTTTCCCGTTCAGCAGCCATAGTGTGTTTCCTAAACGTGGGACTCTGTTCTGTTTTGCAATTCAGTTCAAGTGTAGCGGTTTTTACATTCCCTCTAGAAGTGATATCTTATGATAAGTGTCTTTTTCTGTGTGACTTATTTCACTTAGAATCATCGTACCTAAATCCACTCATCGTGCTGCTACTAGCCTTATGACGTTGATTTCATGGCTGAGTGATATTCCATTGTACATGAGGACCACAACTTCTTTATCCATTTTTCTCTTTCCTAGGATATTTAAGGTGTAATGAAGTGGGGGTTCTTGTCCACAGAGCAGCCCTAAACTTTGGGGTGCCTGTGTCTTGCTGATTTTTAGTTTTCCCAATTTATACGCCCATGAGTGGAAGTGCCCTATGCTCTCCAAGCTGTGTTTTTTAGATGTTTCAGAACACACCGTACACTGCTCCAGAGTGGCTGTTGGCAATTTACATCCCACCCATCAGCCTAGCAAGGCTCCCATTTCTCCATGGCCGGTCCTGCATTTCTGGTTTGGACACTTTTTTCCGCATGGCCCTTTTGCCCGCTGGGAAGCGAGACTTCTTTGGAGCGCTGATTGGCCTTTCCAGGTTGCTTGGTTGGCCAAAAAGGGCGTATGCGTTTTTTCCTGAATATATTCAGGAAAAAACGCATACGCCCTTTTTGGCCAAGGGCATCATTGTCCACGTTTTGCCGCTTTTCATGTGCTTTCAAGGCGAGTCGAATCTACCTCCTGAAATCTGTTTCCTGCAATTCTGCCTTGCTTTCAAAGCCTCTTCGTTGCCTTCCCTTAATATATTTGTGGACGAGAGGTATCATTTAAAACTCTGCAGGTTTGTGAATTGCAGTGCCCCTGAGCTCCATTTTTCAACTCGCTTTTTTGGGAGCTGGCCGCAAAAGCGCAGGATTGCTTCAGGCCCTCTTCTGGTTCTGGGGGGCAGGCTGAGCTTGTGCTTAATTCTTCTTCCTGATGGGAAAATAGAGTGACCTGTGCCTGTCCCAACACCTAGAGCTAGTCTCTCATTGGTTCCCCCTCTTCCCGTTCATCCTCAGGACAAATTGCAACCTGTACGGAACAGGAGGTTAAAGGTGCTGATTCTCCAAGGAGGGAGATGGCTAGTAAATCGGCTGGAATGGCGAACCCGAGCAAAGGAGATGAGAAATGAGGTGCGTTTTAGAAACCTTTCCCGATCACACCGTGTACCATCTTCTGGGTTTCTCATGCCTGTTTTCGACGTAGGAAGATGCCCTTGAACCTGGAGATTTGGGACCCATGGGATGGGTACCATGCAGTATTACTTGAAAGGGTCTGCGTTGGCTCACCCAACCTCACCGAACCTCTCAGCCCCAAGAGTGTCCACCCTTATGTCTCAATCAGCTGTGGGTCTAGATATGGTCAATCCAGGTTGCATCACAGCCCCTGAACGAATTTTGTAAGAATTTCTCTCTCTTTCACTGTCTTTGTTTCACGGGTTTTGAAAAGTAATTTATTTTTATAATGGGGTTTAGCTGCTTTTCACGGCTGTGTTTATGCCGCTTTACACCCCCTTGACTCACTTACAGAGAGATATCAATACATAGGTTTGAAGATTCTTACTAGTCAGATATATTCTTGTGCGGTGAATAGGGGGTGTTGAGTCCAGTTCACTGAAAAAGGAATAGGTCTTGTCTCTTACATATTGGGTTTATGGAACGGTATCGGAGCTAATTTGAAACCCTTGTTTTATGCATCACCCCACCTCACCTTTCCCGTTCAGCAGCCATAGTGTGTTTCCTAAACGTGGGACTCTCTTCTCTTTTGCAATTCAGTTCAAGTGTAGCGGTTTTTACATTCTCTCTAGAAGTGATATATTATGATAAGTGTCTTTTTCTGTGTGACTTATTTCACTTAGAATCATCGTACCTAAATCCACTCATCGTGCTGCTACTAGCCTTATGACGTTGATTTCATGGCTGAGTGATATTCCATTGTACATGAGGACCACAACTTCTTTATCCATTTTTCTCTTTCCTAGGATATTTAAGGTGTAATGAAGTGGGGGTTCTTGTCCACAGAGCAGCCCTAAACTTTGGGGTGCCTGTGTCTTGCTGATTTTTAGTTTTCCCAATTTATACGCCCATGAGTGGAAGTGCCCTATGCTCTCCAAGCTGTGTTTTTTAGATGTTTCAGAACACACCGTACACTTCTCCAGAGTGGCTGTTGGCAATTTACATCCCACCCATCAGCGTAGCAAGGCTCCCATTTCTCCATGGCCGGTCCTGCATTTCTGGTTTGGACACTTTTTTCCGCATGGCCCTTTTGCCCGCTGGGAAGCGAGACTTCTTTGGAGCGCTGATTGGCCTTTCCAGGTTGCTTGGTTGGCCAAAAAGGGCGTATGCGTTTTTTCCTGAATATATTCAGGAAAAAACGCATACGCCCTTTTTGGCCAAGGGCATCATTGTCCACGTTTTCCCGCTTTTCATGTGCTTTCAAGGCGATTCGAATCTACCTCCTGAAATCTGTTTCCTGCAATTCTGCCTTGCTTTCAAAGCCTCTTCGTTGCCTTCCCTTAATATATTTGTGGACGAGAGGTATCATTTAAAACTCTGCAGGTTTGTGAATTGCAGTGCCCCTGAGCTCCATTTTTCAACTCGCTTTTTTGGGAGCTGGCCGCAAAAGCGCAGGATTGCTTCAGGCCCTCTTCTGGTTCTGGGGGGGAGGCTGAGCTTGTGCTTAAATCTTCTTCCTGATGGGAAAATAGAGTGACCTGTGCCTGTCCCAACACCTAGAGCTAGTCTCTCATTGGTTCCCCCTCTTCCCGTTCATCCTCAGGACAAATTGCAACCTGTACGGAACAGGAGGTTAAAGGTGCTGATTCTCCAAGGAGGGAGACGGCTAGTAAATCGGCTGGAATGGCGAACCCGAGCAAAGGAGATGAGAAATGAGGTGCGTTTTAGAAACCTTTCCCGATCACACCGTGTACCATCTTCTGGGTTTCTCATGCCTGTTTTCGACGTAGGAAGATGCCCTTGAACCTGGAGATTTGGGACCCATGGGGTGGGTACCATGCAGTATTACTTGAAAGGGTCTGCGTTGGCTCACACAACCTCACCGAACCTCTCAGCCCCAAGAGTGTCCACCCTTATGTTTCAATCAGCTGTGGGTCTAGATATGGTCAATCCAGGTTGCATCACAGCCCCTGAACGAATTTTGTAAGAATTTCTCTCTCTTTCACTGTCTTTGTTTCACGGGTTTTGAAAAGTAATTTATTTTTATAATGGGGTTTAGCTGCTTTTCACGGCTGTGTTTATGCCGCTTTACACCCCCTTGACTCACTTACAGAGAGATATCAATACATAGGTTTGAAGATTCTTACTAGTCAGATATATTCTTGTGCGGTGAATAGGGGGTGTTGAGTCCAGTTCACTGAAAAAGGAATAGGTCTTGTCTCTTACATATTGGGTTTATGGAACGGTATCGGAGCTAATTTGAAACCCTTGTTTTATGCATCACCCCACCTCACCTTTCCCGTTCAGCAGCCATAGTGTGTTTCCTAAACGTGGGACTCTGTTCTGTTTTGCAATTCAGTTCAAGTGTAGCGGTTTTTACATTCCCTCTAGAAGTGATATCTTATGATAAGTGTCTTTTTCTGTGTGACTTATTTCACTTAGAATCGTCGTACCTAAATCCACTCATCGTGCTGCTACTAGCCTTATGACGTGGATTTCATGGCTGAGTGATATTCCATTGTACAAGAGGACCACAACTTCTTTATCCATTTTTCTCTTTCCTAGGATATTTAAGGTGTAATGAAGTGGGGGTTCTTGTCCACAGAGCAGCCCTAAACTTTGGGGTGCCTGTGTCTTGCTGATTTTTAGTTTTCCCAATTTATACGCCCATGAGTGGAAGTGCCCTATGCTCTCCAAGCTGTGTTTTTTAGATGTTTCAGAACACACCGTACACTTCTCCGGAGTGGTTGTTGGCAATTTATATCCCACCCATCAGCGTAGCAAGGCTCCCATTTCTCCATGGCCGGTCCTGCATTTCTGGTTTGGACACTTTTTTCCGCATGGCCCTTTTGCCCGCTGGGAAGCGAGACTTCTTTGGAGCGCTGATTGGCCTTTCCAGGTTGCTTGGTTGGCCAAAAAGGGCGTATGCGTTTTTTCCTGAATATATTCAGGAAAAAACGCATACGCCCTTTTTGGCCAAGGGCATCATTGTCCACGTTTTGCCGCTTTTCATGTGCTTTCAAGGCGATTCGAATCTACCTCCTGAAATCTGTTTCCTGCAATTCTGCCTTGCTTTCAAAGCCTCTTCGTTGCCTTCCCTTAATATATTTGTGGACGAGAGGTATCATTTAAAACTCTGCAGGTTTGTGAATTGCAGTGCCCCTGAGCTCCATTTTTCAACTCGCTTTTTTGGGAGCTGGCCGCAAAAGCGCAGGATTGCTTCAGGCCCTCTTCTGGTTCTGGGGGGCAGGCTGAGCTTGTGCTTAATTCTTCTTCCTGATGGGAAAATAGAGTGACCTGTGCCTGTCCCAACACCTAGAGCTAGTCTCTCATTGGTTCCCCCTCTTCCCGTTCATCCTCAGGACAAATTGCAACCTGTACGGAACAGGAGGTTAAAGGTGCTGATTCTCCAAGGAGGGAGACGGCTAGTAAATCGGCTGGAATGGCGAACCCGAGCAAAGGAGATGAGAAATGAGGTGCGTTTTAGAAACCTTTCCTGATCACACGGTGTACCATCTTATGGGTTTCTCATGCCTGTTTTCGACGTAGGAAGATGCCCTTGAACCTGGAGATTTGGGACCCATGGGATGGGTACCATGCAGTACTACTTGAAATGGTATGCGTTGGCTCACCCAACCTCACCGAACCTCTCAGCCCCAAGAGTGTCCACCCTTATGTCTCAATCAGCTGTGGGTCTAGATATGGTCAATCCAGGTTGCATCACAGCCACTGAACGAATTTTGTAAGAATTTCTCTCTCTTTCACTGCCTTTGTTTCACGGGTTTTGAAAAGTAATTTATTTTTATAATGGGGTTTAGCTGCTTTTCACGGCTGTGTTAATGCCGCTTTACACCCCCTTGACTCACTTACAGAGAGATATGAATACATAGGTTTGAAGATTCTTACTAGTCAGATATATTCTTGTGCGGTGAATAGGGGGTGTTGAGTCCAGTTCACTGAAAAAGGAATAGGTCTTGTCTCTTACATATTGGGTTTATGGAACGGTATCGGAGCTAATTTGAAACCCTTGTTTTATGCATCACCCCACCTCACCTTTCCCGTTCAGCAGCCATAGTGTGTTTCCTAAACGTGGGACTCTGTTCTGTTTTGCAATTCAGTTCAAGTGTAGCGGTTTTTACATTCCCTCTAGAAGTGATATCTTATGATAAGTGTCTTTTTCTGTGTGACTTATTTCACTTAGAATCGTCGTACCTAAATCCACTCATCGTGCTGCTACTAGCCTTATGACGTGGATTTCATGGCTGAGTGATATTCCATTGTACAAGAGGACCACAACTTCTTTATCCATTTTTCTCTTTCCTAGGATATTTAAGGTGTAATGAAGTGGGGGTTCTTGTCCACAGAGCAGCCCTAAACTTTGGGGTGCCTGTGTCTTGCTGATTTTTAGTTTTCCCAATTTATACGCCCATGAGTGGAAGTGCCCTATGCTCTCCAAGCTGTGTTTTTTAGATGTTTCAGAACACACCGTACACTTCTCCGGAGTGGTTGTTGGCAATTTATATCCCACCCATCAGCGTAGCAAGGCTCCCATTTCTCCATGGCCGGTCCTGCATTTCTGGTTTGGACACTTTTTTCCGCATGGCCCTTTTGCCCGCTGGGAAGCGAGACTTCTTTGGAGCGCTGATTGGCCTTTCCAGGTTGCTTGGTTGGCCAAAAAGGGCGTATGCGTTTTTTCCTGAATATATTCAGGAAAAAACGCATACGCCCTTTTTGGCCAAGGGCATCATTGTCCACGTTTTGCCGCTTTTCATGTGCTTTCAAGGCGATTCGAATCTACCTCCTGAAATCTGTTTCCTGCAATTCTGCCTTGCTTTCAAAGCCTCTTCGTTGCCTTCCCTTAATATATTTGTGGACGAGAGGTATCATTTAAAACTCTGCAGGTTTGTGAATTGCAGTGCCCCTGAGCTCCATTTTTCAACTCGCTTTTTTGGGAGCTGGCCGCAAAAGCGCAGGATTGCTTCAGGCCCTCTTCTGGTTCTGGGGGGCAGGCTGAGCTTGTGCTTAATTCTTCTTCCTGATGGGAAAATAGAGTGACCTGTGCCTGTCCCAACACCTAGAGCTAGTCTCTCATTGGTTCCCCCTCTTCCCGTTCATCCTCAGGACAAATTGCAACCTGTACGGAACAGGAGGTTAAAGGTGCTGATTCTCCAAGGAGGGAGACGGCTAGTAAATCGGCTGGAATGGCGAACCCGAGCAAAGGAGATGAGAAATGAGGTGCGTTTTAGAAACCTTTCCTGATCACACGGTGTACCATCTTATGGGTTTCTCATGCCTGTTTTCGACGTAGGAAGATGCCCTTGAACCTGGAGATTTGGGACCCATGGGATGGGTACCATGCAGTACTACTTGAAATGGTCTGCGTTGGCTCACCCAACCTCACCGAACCTCTCAGCCCCAAGAGTGTCCACCCTTATGTCTCAATCAGCTGTGGGTCTAGATATGGTCAATCCAGGTTGCATCACAGCCCCTGAACGAATTTTGGAAGAATTTCTCTCTCTTTCACTGCCTTTGTTTCACGGGTTTTGAAAAGTAATTTATTTTTATAATGGGGTTTAGCTGCTTTTCACGGCTGTGTTAATGCCGCTTTACACCCCCTTGACTCACTTACAGAGAGATATGAATACATAGGTTTGAAGATTCTTACTAGTCAGATATATTCTTGTGCGGTGAATAGGGGGTGTTGAGTCCAGTTCACTGAAAAAGGAATAGGTCTTGTCTCTTACATATTGGGTTTATGGAACGGTATCGGAGCTAATTTGAAACCCTTGTTTTATGCATCACCCCACCTCACCTTTCCCGTTCAGCAGCCATAGTGTGTTTCCTAAACGTGGGACTCTGTTCTGTTTTGCAATTCAGTTCAAGTGTAGCGGTTTTTACATTCCCTCTCTAAGTGATATCTTATGATAAGTGTCTTTTTCTGTGTGACTTATTTCACTTAGAATCGTCGTACCTAAATCCACTCATCGTGCTGCTACTAGCCTTATGACGTTGATTTCATGGCTGAGTGATATTCCATTGTACATGAGGACCACAACTTCTTTATCCATTTTTCTCTTTCCTAGGATATTTAAGGTGTAATGAAGTGGGGGTTCTTGTCAACAGAGCAGCCCTAAACTTTGGGGTGCCTGTGTCTTGCTGATTTTTAGTTTTCCCAATTTATACGCCCATGAGTGGAAGTGCCCTATGCTCTCCAAGCTGTGTTTTTTAGATGTTTCAGAACACACCGTACACTTCTCCGGAGTGGCTGTTGGCAATTTACATCCCACCCATCAGCGTAGCAAGGCTCCCATTTCTCCATGGCCGGTCCTGCATTTCTGGTTTGGACACTTTTTTCCGCATGGCCCTTTTGCCCGCTGGGAAGCGAGACTTCTTTGGAGCGCTGATTGGCCTTTCCAGGTTGCTTGGTTGGCCAAAAAGGGCGTATGCGTTTTTTCCTGAATATATTCAGGAAAAAACGCCTACGCCCTTTTTGGCCAAGGGCATCATTGTCCACGTTTTGCCGCTTTTCATGTGCTTTCAAGGCGATTCGAATCTACCTCCTGAAATCTGTTTCCTGCAATTCTGCCTTGCTTTCAAAGCCTCTTCGTTGCCTTCCCTTAATATATTTGTGGACGAGAGGTATCATTTAAAACTCTGCAGGTTTGTGAATTGCAGTGCCCCTGAGCTCCATTTTTCAACTCGCTTTTTTGGGAGCTGGCCGCAAAAGCGCAGGATTGCTTCAGGCCCTCTTCTGGTTCTGGGGGGCAGGCTGAGCTTGTGCTTAATTCTTCTTCCTGATGGGAAAATAGAGTGACCTGTGCCTGTCCCAACACCTAGAGCTAGTCTCTCATTGGTTCCCCCTCTTCCCGTTCATCCTCAGGACAAATTGCAACCTGTACGGAACAGGAGGTTAAAGGTGCTGATTCTCCAAGGAGGGAGATGGCTAGTAAATCGGCTGCAATGGCGAACCTGAGCAAAGGAGATGAGAAATGAGGTGCGTTTTAGAAACCTTTCCTGATCACACGGTGTACCATCTTCTGGGTTTCTCATGCCTGTTTTCGACGTAGGAAGATGCCCTTGAACCTGGAGATTTGGGACCCATGGGATGGGTACCATGCAGTACTACTTGAAAGGGTCTGCGTTGGCTCACCCAACCTCACCGAACCTCTCAGCCCCAAGAGTGTCCACCCTTATGTCTCAATCAGCTGTGGGTCTAGATATGGTCAATCCAGGTTGCATCACAGCCCCTGAACGAATTTTGTAAGAATTTCTCTCTCTTTCACTGTCTTTGTTTCACGGGTTTTGAAAAGTAATTTATTTTTATAATGGGGTTTAGCTGCTTTTCACGGCTGTGTTTATGCCGCTTTACACCCCCTTGACTCACTTACAGAGAGATATCAATACATAGGTTTGAAGATTCTTACTAGTCAGATATATTCTTGTGCGGTGAATAGGGGGTGTTGAGTCCAGTTCACTGAAAAAGGAATAGGTCTTGTCTCTTACATATTGGGTTTATGGAACGGTATCGGAGCTAATTTGAAACCCTTGTTTTATGCATCACCCCACCTCACCTTTCCCGTTCAGCAGCCATAGTGTGTTTCCTAAACGTGGGACTCTGTTCTGTTTTGCAATTCAGTTCAAGTGTAGCGGTTTTTACATTCCCTCTAGAAGTGATATCTTATGATAAGTGTCTTTTTCTGTGTGACTTATTTCACTTAGAATCGTCGTACCTAAATCCACTCATCGTGCTGCTACTAGCCTTATGACGTGGATTTCATGGCTGAGTGATATTCCATTGTACAAGAGGACCACAACTTCTTTATCCATTTTTCTCTTTCCTAGGATATTTAAGGTGTAATGAAGTGGGGGTTCTTGTCCACAGAGCAGCCCTAAACTTTGGGGTGCCTGTGTCTTGCTGATTTTTAGTTTTCCCAATTTATACGCCCATGAGTGGAAGTGCCCTATGCTCTCCAAGCTGTGTTTTTTAGATGTTTCAGAACACACCGTACACTTCTCCGGAGTGGTTGTTGGCAATTTATATCCCACCCATCAGCGTAGCAAGGCTCCCATTTCTCCATGGCCGGTCCTGCATTTCTGGTTTGGACACTTTTTTCCGCATGGCCCTTTTGCCCGCTGGGAAGCGAGACTTCTTTGGAGCGCTGATTGGCCTTTCCAGGTTGCTTGGTTGGCCAAAAAGGGCGTATGCGTTTTTTCCTGAATATATTCAGGAAAAAACGCATACGCCCTTTTTGGCCAAGGGCATCATTGTCCACGTTTTGCCGCTTTTCATGTGCTTTCAAGGCGATTCGAATCTACCTCCTGAAATCTGTTTCCTGCAATTCTGCCTTGCTTTCAAAGCCTCTTCGTTGCCTTCCCTTAATATATTTGTGGACGAGAGGTATCATTTAAAACTCTGCAGGTTTGTGAATTGCAGTGCCCCTGAGCTCCATTTTTCAACTCGCTTTTTTGGGAGCTGGCCGCAAAAGCGCAGGATTGCTTCAGGCCCTCTTCTGGTTCTGGGGGGCAGGCTGAGCTTGTGCTTAATTCTTCTTCCTGATGGGAAAATAGAGTGACCTGTGCCTGTCCCAACACCTAGAGCTAGTCTCTCATTGGTTCCCCCTCTTCCCGTTCATCCTCAGGACAAATTGCAACCTGTACGGAACAGGAGGTTAAAGGTGCTGATTCTCCAAGGAGGGAGACGGCTAGTAAATCGGCTGGAATGGCGAACCCGAGCAAAGGAGATGAGAAATGAGGTGCGTTTTAGAAACCTTTCCTGATCACACGGTGTACCATCTTATGGGTTTCTCATGCCTGTTTTCGACGTAGGAAGATGCCCTTGAACCTGGAGATTTGGGACCCATGGGATGGGTACCATGCAGTACTACTTGAAATGGTCTGCGTTGGCTCACCCAACCTCACCGAACCTCTCAGCCCCAAGAGTGTCCACCCTTATGTCTCAATCAGCTGTGGGTCTAGATATGGTCAATCCAGGTTGCATCACAGCCCCTGAACGAATTTTGGAAGAATTTCTCTCTCTTTCACTGCCTTTGTTTCACGGGTTTTGAAAAGTAATTTATTTTTATAATGGGGTTTAGCTGCTTTTCACGGCTGTGTTAATGCCGCTTTACACCCCCTTGACTCACTTACAGAGAGATATGAATACATAGGTTTGAAGATTCTTACTAGTCAGATATATTCTTGTGCGGTGAATAGGGGGTGTTGAGTCCAGTTCACTGAAAAAGGAATAGGTCTTGTCTCTTACATATTGGGTTTATGGAACGGTATCGGAGCTAATTTGAAACCCTTGTTTTATGCATCACCCCACCTCACCTTTCCCGTTCAGCAGCCATAGTGTGTTTCCTAAACGTGGGACTCTGTTCTGTTTTGCAATTCAGTTCAAGTGTAGCGGTTTTTACATTCCCTCTCTAAGTGATATCTTATGATAAGTGTCTTTTTCTGTGTGACTTATTTCACTTAGAATCGTCGTACCTAAATCCACTCATCGTGCTGCTACTAGCCTTATGACGTTGATTTCATGGCTGAGTGATATTCCATTGTACATGAGGACCACAACTTCTTTATCCATTTTTCTCTTTCCTAGGATATTTAAGGTGTAATGAAGTGGGGGTTCTTGTCAACAGAGCAGCCCTAAACTTTGGGGTGCCTGTGTCTTGCTGATTTTTAGTTTTCCCAATTTATACGCCCATGAGTGGAAGTGCCCTATGCTCTCCAAGCTGTGTTTTTTAGATGTTTCAGAACACACCGTACACTTCTCCGGAGTGGCTGTTGGCAATTTACATCCCACCCATCAGCGTAGCAAGGCTCCCATTTCTCCATGGCCGGTCCTGCATTTCTGGTTTGGACACTTTTTTCCGCATGGCCCTTTTGCCCGCTGGGAAGCGAGACTTCTTTGGAGCGCTGATTGGCCTTTCCAGGTTGCTTGGTTGGCCAAAAAGGGCGTATGCGTTTTTTCCTGAATATATTCAGGAAAAAACGCCTACGCCCTTTTTGGCCAAGGGCATCATTGTCCACGTTTTGCCGCTTTTCATGTGCTTTCAAGGCGATTCGAATCTACCTCCTGAAATCTGTTTCCTGCAATTCTGCCTTGCTTTCAAAGCCTCTTCGTTGCCTTCCCTTAATATATTTGTGGACGAGAGGTATCATTTAAAACTCTGCAGGTTTGTGAATTGCAGTGCCCCTGAGCTCCATTTTTCAACTCGCTTTTTTGGGAGCTGGCCGCAAAAGCGCAGGATTGCTTCAGGCCCTCTTCTGGTTCTGGGGGGCAGGCTGAGCTTGTGCTTAATTCTTCTTCCTGATGGGAAAATAGAGTGACCTGTGCCTGTCCCAACACCTAGAGCTAGTCTCTCATTGGTTCCCCCTCTTCCCGTTCATCCTCAGGACAAATTGCAACCTGTACGGAACAGGAGGTTAAAGGTGCTGATTCTCCAAGGAGGGAGATGGCTAGTAAATCGGCTGCAATGGCGAACCTGAGCAAAGGAGATGAGAAATGAGGTGCGTTTTAGAAACCTTTCCTGATCACACGGTGTACCATCTTCTGGGTTTCTCATGCCTGTTTTCGACGTAGGAAGATGCCCTTGAACCTGGAGATTTGGGACCCATGGGATGGGTACCATGCAGTACTACTTGAAAGGGTCTGCGTTGGCTCACCCAACCTCACCGAACCTCTCAGCCCCAAGAGTGTCCACCCTTATGTCTCAATCAGCTGTGGGTCTAGATATGGTCAATCCAGGTTGCATCACAGCCCCTGAACGAATTTTGTAAGAATTTCTCTCTCTTTCACTGTCTTTGTTTCACGGGTTTTGAAAAGTAATTTATTTTTATAATGGGGTTTAGCTGCTTTTCACGGCTGTGTTTATGCCGCTTTACACCCCCTTGACTCACTTACAGAGAGATATCAATACATAGGTTTGAAGATTCTTACTAGTCAGATATATTCTTGTGCGGTGAATAGGGGGTGTTGAGTCCAGTTCACTGAAAAAGGAATAGGTCTTGTCTCTTACATATTGGGTTTATGGAACGGTATCGGAGCTAATTTGAAACCCTTGTTTTATGCATCAACCCACCTCACCTTTCCCGTTCAGCAGCCATAGTGTGTTTCCTAAACGTGGGACTCTGTTCTGTTTTGCAATTCAGTTCAAGTGTAGCGGTTTTTACATTCTCTCTAGAAGTGATATATTATGATAAGTGTCTTTTTCTGTGTGACTTATTTCACTTAGAATCATCGTACCTAAATCCACTCATCGTGCTGCTACTAGCCTTATGACGTTGATTTCATGGCTGAGTGATATTCCATTGTACATGAGGACCACAACTTCTTTATCCATTTTTCTCTTTCCTAGGATATTTAAGGTGTAATGAAGTGGGGGTTCTTGTCCACAGAGCAGCCCTAAACTTTGGGGTGCCTGTGTCTTGCTGATTTTTAGTTTTCCCAATTTATACGCCCATGAGTGGAAGTGCCCTATGCTCTCCAAGCTGTGTTTTTTAGATGTTTCAGAACACACCGTACACTTCTCCAGAGTGGCTGTTGGCAATTTACATCCCACCCATCAGCGTAGCAAGGCTCCCATTTCTCCATGGCCGGTCCTGCATTTCTGGTTTGGACACTTTTTTCCGCATGGCCCTTTTGCCCGCTGGGAAGCGAGACTTCTTTGGAGCGCTGATTGGCCTTTCCAGGTTGCTTGGTTGGCCAAAAAGGGCGTATGCGTTTTTTCCTGAATATATTCAGGAAAAAACGCATACGCCCTTTTTGGCCAAGGGCATCATTGTCCACGTTTTGCCGCTTTTCATGTGCTTTCAAGGCGATTCGAATCTACCTCCTGAAATCTGTTTCCTGCAATTCTGCCTTGCTTTCAAAGCCTCTTCGTTGCCTTCCCTTAATATATTTGTGGACGAGAGGTATCATTTAAAACTCTGCAGGTTTGTGAATTGCAGTGCCCCTGAGCTCCATTTTTCAACTCGCTTTTTTGGGAGCTGGCCGCAAAAGCGCAGGATTGCTTCAGGCCCTCTTCTGGTTCTGGGGGGCAGGCTGAGCTTGTGCTTAAATCTTCTTCCTGATGGGAAAATAGAGTGACCTGTGCCTGTCCCAACACCTAGAGCTAGTCTCTCATTGGTTCCCCCTCTTCCCGTTCATCCTCAGGACAAATTGCAACCTGTACGGAACAGGAGGTTAAAGGTGCTGATTCTCCAAGGAGGGAGACGGCTAGTAAATCGGCTGGAATGGCGAACCCGAGCAAAGGAGATGAGAAATGAGGTGCGTTTTAGAAACCTTTCCCGATCACACCGTGTACCATCTTCTGGGTTTCTCATGCCTGTTTTCGACGTAGGAAGATGCCCTTGAACCTGGAGATTTGGGACCCATGGGGTGGGTACCATGCAGTATTACTTGAAAGGGTCTGCGTTGGCTCACCCAACCTCACCGAACCTCTCAGCCCCAAGAGTGTCCACCCTTATGTCTCAATCAGCTGTGGGTCTAGATATGGTCAATCCAGGTTGCATCACAGCCCCTGAACGAATTTTGTAAGAATTTCTCTCTCTTTCACCGTCTTTGTTTCACGGGTTTTGAAAAGTAATTTATTTTTATAATGGGGTTTAGCTGCTTTTCACGGCTGTGTTTATGCCGCTTTACACCCCCTTGACTCACTTACAGAGAGATATCAATACATAGGTTTGAAGATTCTTACTAGTCAGATATATTCTTGTGCGGTGAATAGGGGGTGTTGAGTCCAGTTCACTGAAAAAGGAATAGGTCTTGTCTCTTACATATTGGGTTTATGGAACGGTATCGGAGCTAATTTGAAACCCTTGTTTTATGCATCACCCCACCTCACCTTTCCCGTTCAGCAGCCATAGTGTGTTTCCTAAACGTGGGACTCTGTTCTGTTTTGCAATTCAGTTCAAGTGTAGCGGTTTTTACATTCCCTCTAGAAGTGATATCTTATGATAAGTGTCTTTTTCTGTGTGACTTATTTCACTTAGAATCGTCGTACCTAAATCCACTCATCGTGCTGCTACTAGCCTTATGACGTGGATTTCATGGCTGAGTGATATTCCATTGTACAAGAGGACCACAACTTCTTTATCCATTTTTCTCTTTCCTAGGATATTTAAGGTGTAATGAAGTGGGGGTTCTTGTCCACAGAGCAGCCCTAAACTTTGGGGTGCCTGTGTCTTGCTGATTTTTAGTTTTCCCAATTTATACGCCCATGAGTGGAAGTGCCCTATGCTCTCCAAGCTGTGTTTTTTAGATGTTTCAGAACACACCGTACACTTCTCCGGAGTGGTTGTTGGCAATTTATATCCCACCCATCAGCGTAGCAAGGCTCCCATTTCTCCATGGCCGGTCCTGCATTTCTGGTTTGGACACTTTTTTCCGCATGGCCCTTTTGCCCGCTGGGAAGCGAGACTTCTTTGGAGCGCTGATTGGCCTTTCCAGGTTGCTTGGTTGGCCAAAAAGGGCGTATGCGTTTTTTCCTGAATATATTCAGGAAAAAACGCATACGCCCTTTTTGGCCAAGGGCATCATTGTCCACGTTTTGCCGCTTTTCATGTGCTTTCAAGGCGATTCGAATCTACCTCCTGAAATCTGTTTCCTGCAATTCTGCCTTGCTTTCAAAGCCTCTTCGTTGCCTTCCCTTAATATATTTGTGGACGAGAGGTATCATTTAAAACTCTGCAGGTTTGTGAATTGCAGTGCCCCTGAGCTCCATTTTTCAACTCGCTTTTTTGGGAGCTGGCCGCAAAAGCGCAGGATTGCTTCAGGCCCTCTTCTGGTTCTGGGGGGCAGGCTGAGCTTGTGCTTAATTCTTCTTCCTGATGGGAAAATAGAGTGACCTGTGCCTGTCCCAACACCTAGAGCTAGTCTCTCATTGGTTCCCCCTCTTCCCGTTCATCCTCAGGACAAATTGCAACCTGTACGGAACAGGAGGTTAAAGGTGCTGATTCTCCAAGGAGGGAGACGGCTAGTAAATCGGCTGGAATGGCGAACCCGAGCAAAGGAGATGAGAAATGAGGTGCGTTTTAGAAACCTTTCCTGATCACACGGTGTACCATCTTATGGGTTTCTCATGCCTGTTTTCGACGTAGGAAGATGCCCTTGAACCTGGAGATTTGGGACCCATGGGATGGGTACCATGCAGTACTACTTGAAATGGTCTGCGTTGGCTCACCCAACCTCACCGAACCTCTCAGCCCCAAGAGTGTCCACCCTTATGTCTCAATCAGCTGTGGGTCTAGATATGGTCAATCCAGGTTGCATCACAGCCCCTGAACGAATTTTGTAAGAATTTCTCTCTCTTTCACTGCCTTTGTTTCACGGGTTTTGAAAAGTAATTTATTTTTATAATGGGGTTTAGCTGCTTTTCACGGCTGTGTTAATGCCGCTTTACACCCCCTTGACTCACTTACAGAGAGATATGAATACATAGGTTTGAAGATTCTTACTAGTCAGATATATTCTTGTGCGGTGAATAGGGGGTGTTGAGTCCAGTTCACTGAAAAAGGAATAGGTCTTGTCTCTTACATATTGGGATTATGGAACGGTATCGGAGCTAATTTGAAACCCTTGTTTTATGCATCACCCCACCTCACCTTTCCCGTTCAGCAGCCATAGTGTGTTTCCTAAACGTGTGACTCTGTTCTGTTTTGTAATTCAGTTCAAGTGTAGCGGTTTTTACATTCCCTCTCTAAGTGATATCTTATGATAAGTGTCTTTTTCTGTGTGACTTATTTCACTTAGAATCGTCGTACCTAAATCCACTCATCGTGCTGCTACTAGCCTTATGACGTTGATTTCATGGCTGAGTGATATTCCATTGTACATGAGGACCACAACTTCTTTATCCATTTTTCTCTTTCCTAGGATATTTAAGGTGTAATGAAGTGGGGGTTCTTGTCAACAGAGCAGCCCTAAACTTTGGGGTGCCTGTGTCTTGCTGATTTTTAGTTTTCCCAATTTATACGCCCATGAGTGGAAGTGCCCTATGCTCTCCAAGCTGTGTTTTTTAGATGTTTCAGAACACACCGTACACTTCTCCGGAGTGGCTGTTGGCAATTTACATCCCACCCATCAGCGTAGCAAGGCTCCCATTTCTCCATGGCCGGTCCTGCATTTCTGGTTTGGACACTTTTTTCCGCATGGCCCTTTTGCCCGCTGGGAAGCGAGACTTCTTTGGAGCGCTGATTGGCCTTTCCAGGTTGCTTGGTTGGCCAAAAAGGGCGTAGGCGTTTTTTCCTGAATATATTCAGGAAAAAACGCCTACGCCCTTTTTGGCCAAGGGCATCATTGTCCACGTTTTGCCGCTTTTCATGTGCTTTCAAGGCGATTCGAATCTACCTCCTGAAATCTGTTTCCTGCAATTCTGCCTTGCTTTCAAAGCCTCTTCGTTGCCTTCCCTTAATATATTTGTGGACGAGAGGTATCATTTAAAACTCTGCAGGTTTGTGAATTGCAGTGCCCCTGAGCTCCATTTTTCAACTCGCTTTTTTGGGAGCTGGCCGCAAAAGCGCAGGATTGCTTCAGGCCCTCTTCTGGTTCTGGGGGGCAGGCTGAGCTTGTGCTTAATTCTTCTTCCTGATGGGAAAATAGAGTGACCTGTGCCTGTCCCAACACCTAGAGCTAGTCTCTCATTGGTTCCCCCTCTTCCCGTTCATCCTCAGGACAAATTGCAACCTGTACGGAACAGGAGGTTAAAGGTGCTGATTCTCCAAGGAGGGAGATGGCTAGTAAATCGGCTGGAATGGCGAACCTGAGCAAAGGAGATGAGAAATGAGGTGCGTTTTAGAAACCTTTCCTGATCACACGGTGTACCATCTTCTGGGTTTCTCATGCCTGTTTTCGACGTAGGAAGATGCCCTTGAACCTGGAGATTTGGGACCCATGGGATGGGTACCATGCAGTACTACTTGAAAGGGTCTGCGTTGGCTCACCCAACCTCACCGAACCTCTCAGCCCCAAGAGTGTCCACCCTTATGTCTCAATCAGCTGTGGGTCTAGATATGGTCAATCCAGGTTGCATCACAGCCCCTGAACGAATTTTGTAAGAATTTCTCTCTCTTTCACTGTCTTTGTTTCACGGGTTTTGAAAAGTAATTTATTTTTATAATGGGGTTTAGCTGCTTTTCACGGCTGTGTTTATGCCGCTTTACACCCCCTTGACTCACTTACAGAGAGATATCAATACATAGGTTTGAAGATTCTTACTAGTCAGATATATTCTTGTGCGGTGAATAGGGGGTGTTGAGTCCAGTTCACTGAAAAAGGAATAGGTCTTGTCTCTTACATATTGGGTTTATGGAACGGTATCGGAGCTAATTTGAAACCCTTGTTTTATGCATCACCCCACCTCATCTTTCCCGTTCAGCAGCCATAGTGTGTTTCCTAAACGTGGGACTCTGTTCTGTTTTGCAATTCAGTTCAAGTGTAGCGGTTTTTACATTCCCTCTCTAAGTGATATCTTATGATAAGTGTCTTTTTCTGTGTGACTTATTTCACTTAGAATCGTCGTACCTAAATCCACTCATCGTGCTGCTACTAGCCTCATGACGTTGATTTCATGGCTGAGTGATATTCCATTGTACATGAGGTCCACAACTTCTTTATCCATTTTTCGCTTTCCTAGGATATTTAAGGTGTAATGAAGTGGGGGTTCTTGTCCACAGAGCAGCCCTAAACTTTGGGGTGCCTGTGTCTTGCTGATTTTTAGTTTTCCCAATTTATACGCCCATGAGTGGAAGTGCCCTATGCTCTCCAAGCTGTGTTTTTTAGATGTTTCAGAACACACCGTACACTTCTCCGGAGTGGCTGTTGGCAATTTACATCCCACCCATCAGCGTAGCAAGGCTCCCATTTCTCCATGGCCGGTCCTGCATTTCTGGTTTGGACACTTTTTTCCGCATGGCCCTTTTGCCCGCTGGGAAGCGAGACTTCTTTGGAGCGCTGATTGGCCTTTCCAGGTTGCTTGGTTGGCCAAAAAGGGCGTATGCGTTTTTTCCTGAATATATTCAGGAAAAAACGCATACGCCCTTTTTGGCCAAGGGCATCATTGTCCACGTTTTGCCGCTTTTCATGTGCTTTCAAGGCGATTCGAATCTACCTCCTGAAATCTGTTTCCTGCAATTCTGCCTTGCTTTCAAAGCCTCTTCGTTGCCTTCCCTTAATATATTTGTGGACGAGAGGTATCATTTAAAACTCTGCAGGTTTGTGAATTGCAGTGCCCCTGAGCTCCATTTTTCAACTCGCTTTTTTGGGAGCTGGCCGCAAAAGCGCAGGATTGCTTCAGGCCCTCTTCTGGTTCTGGGGGGCAGGCTGAGCTTGTGCTTAATTCTTCTTCCTGATGGGAAAATAGAGTGACCTGTGCCTGTCCCAACACCTAGAGCTAGTCTCTCATTGGTTCCCCCTCTTCCCGTTCATCCTCAGGACAAATTGCAACCTGTACGGAACAGGAGGTTAAAGGTGCTGATTCTCCAAGGAGGGAGACGGCTAGTAAATCGGCTGGAATGGCGAACCCGAGCAAAGGAGATGAGAAATGAGGTGCGTTTTAGAAACCTTTCCTGATCACACGGTGTACCATCTTATGGGTTTCTCATGCCTGTTTTCGACGTAGGAAGATGCCCTTGAACCTGGAGATTTGGGACCCATGGGATGGGTACCATGCAGTACTACTTGAAATGGTCTGCGTTGGCTCACCCAACCTCACCGAACCTCTCAGCCCCAAGAGTGTCCACCCTTATGTCTCAATCAGCTGTGGGTCTAGATATGGTCAATCCAGGTTGCATCACAGCCCCTGAACGAATTTTGTAAGAATTTCTCTCTCTTTCACTGCCTTTGTTTCACGGGTTTTGAAAAGTAATTTATTTTTATAATGGGGTTTAGCTGCTTTTCACGGCTGTGTTAATGCCGCTTTACACCCCCTTGACTCACTTACAGAGAGATATGAATACATAGGTTTGAAGATTCTTACTAGTCAGATATATTCTTGTGCGGTGAATAGGGGGTGTTGAGTCCAGTTCACTGAAAAAGGAATAGGTCTTGTCTCTTACATATTGGGTTTATGGAACGGTATCGGAGCTAATTTGAAACCCTTGTTTTATGCATCACCCCACCTCACCTTTCCCGTTCAGCAGCCATAGTGTGTTTCCTAAACGTGTGACTCTGTTCTGTTTTGTAATTCAGTTCAAGTGTAGCGGTTTTTACATTCCCTCTCTAAGTGATATCTTATGATAAGTGTCTTTTTCTGTGTGACTTATTTCACTTAGAATCGTCGTACCTAAATCCACTCATCGTGCTGCTACTAGCCTTATGACGTTGATTTCATGGCTGAGTGATATTCCATTGTACATGAGGACCACAACTTCTTTATCCATTTTTCTCTTTCCTAGGATATTTAAGGTGTAATGAAGTGGGGGTTCTTGTCAACAGAGCAGCCCTAAACTTTGGGGTGCCTGTGTCTTGCTGATTTTTAGTTTTCCCAATTTATACGCCCATGAGTGGAAGTGCCCTATGCTCTCCAAGCTGTGTTTTTTAGATGTTTCAGAACACACCGTACACTTCTCCGGAGTGGCTGTTGGCAATTTACATCCCACCCATCAGCGTAGCAAGGCTCCCATTTCTACATGGCCGGTCCTGCATTTCTGGTTTGGACACTTTTTTCCGCATGGCCCTTTTGCCCGCTGGGAAGCGAGACTTCTTTGGAGCGCTGATTGGCCTTTCCAGGTTGCTTGGTTGGCCAAAAAGGGCGTAGGCGTTTTTTCCTGAATATATTCAGGAAAAAACGCCTACGCCCTTTTTGGCCAAGGGCATCATTGTCCACGTTTTGCCGCTTTTCATGTGCTTTCAAGGCGATTCGAATCTACCTCCTGAAATCTGTTTCCTGCAATTCTGCCTTGCTTTCAAAGCCTCTTCGTTGCCTTCCCTTAATATATTTGTGGACGAGAGGTATCATTTAAAACTCTGCAGGTTTGTGAATTGCAGTGCCCCTGAGCTCCATTTTTCAACTCGCTTTTTTGGGAGCTGGCCGCAAAAGCGCAGGATTGCTTCAGGCCCTCTTTTGGTTCTGGGGGGCAGGCTGAGCTTGTGCTTAATTCTTCTTCCTGATGGGAAAATAGAGTGACCTGTGCCTGTCCCAACACCTAGAGCTAGTCTCTCATTGGTTCCCCCTCTTCCCGTTCATCCTCAGGACAAATTGCAACCTGTACGGAACAGGAGGTTAAAGGTGCTGATTCTCCAAGGAGGGAGATGGCTAGTAAATCGGCTGGAATGGCGAACCTGAGCAAAGGAGATGAGAAATGAGGTGCGTTTTAGAAACCTTTCCTGATCACACGGTGTACCATCTTCTGGGTTTCTCATGCCTGTTTTCGACGAAGGAAGATGCCCTTGAACCTGGAGATTTGGGACCCATGGGATTGGTACCATGCAGTACTACTTGAAAGGGTCTGCGTTGGCTCACCCAACCTCACCGAACCTCTCAGCCCCAAGAGTGTCCACCCTTATGTCTCAATCAGCTGTGGGTCTAGATATGGTCAATCCAGGTTGCATCACAGCCCCTGAACGAATTTTGTAAGAATTTCTCTCTCTTTCACTGTCTTTGTTTCACGGGTTTTGAAAAGTAATTTATTTTTATAATGGGGTTTAGCTGCTTTTCACGGCTGTGTTTATGCCGCTTTACACCCCCTTGACTCACTTACAGAGAGATATCAATACATAGGTTTGAAGATTCTTACTAGTCAGATATATTCTTGTGCGGTGAATAGGGGGTGTTGAGTCCAGTTCACTGAAAAAGGAATAGGTCTTGTCTCTTACATATTGGGTTTATGGAACGGTATCGGAGCTAATTTGAAACCCTTGTTTTATGCATCACCCCACCTCACCTTTCCCGTTCAGCAGCCATAGTGTGTTTCCTAAACGTGGGACTCTGTTCTGTTTTGCAATTCAGTTCAAGTGTAGCGGTTTTTACATTCCCTCTAGAAGTGATATCTTATGATAAGTGTCTTTTTCTGTGTGACTTATTTCACTTAGAATCGTCGTACCTAAATCCACTCATCGTGCTGCTACTAGCCTTATGACGTTGATTTCATGGCTGAGTGATATTCCATTGTACATGAGGACCACAACTTCTTTATCCATTTTTCTCTTTCCTAGGATATTTAAGGTGTAATGAAGTGGGGGTTCTTGTCCACAGAGCAGCCCTAAACTTTGGGGTGCCTGTGTCTTGCTGATTTTTAGTTTTCCCAATTTATACGCCCATGAGTGGAAGTGCCCTATGCTCTCCAAGCTGTGTTTTTTAGATGTTTCAGAACACACCGTACACTTCTCCGGAGTGGCTGTTGGCAATTTACATCCCACCCATCAGCGTAGCAAGGCTCCCATTTCTCCATGGCCGGTCCTGCATTTCTGGTTTGGACACTTTTTTCCGCATGGCCCTTTTGCCCGCTGGGAAGCGAGACTTCTTTGGAGCGCTGATTGGCCTTTCCAGGTTGCTTGGTTGGCCAAAAAGGGCGTATGCGTTTTTTCCTGAATATATTCAGGAAAAAACGCATACGCCCTTTTTGGCCAAGGGCATCATTGTCCACGTTTTGCCGCTTTTCATGTGCTTTCAAGGCGATTCGAATCTACCTCCTGAAATCTGTTTCCTGCAATTCTGCCTTGCTTTCAAAGCCTCTTCGTTGCCTTCCCTTAATATATTTGTGGACGAGAGGTATCATTTAAAACTCTGCAGGTTTGTGAATTGCAGTGCCCCTGAGCTCCATTTTTCAACTCGCTTTTTTGGGAGCTGGCCGCAAAAGCGCAGGATTGCTTCAGGCCCTCTTCTGGTTCTGGGGGGCAGGCTGAGCTTGTGCTTAATTCTTCTTCCTGATGGGAAAATAGAGTGACCTGTGCCTGTCCCAACACCTAGAGCTAGTCTCTCATTGGTTCCCCCTCTTCCCGTTCATCCTCAGGACAAATTGCAACCTGTACGGAACAGGAGGTTAAAGGTGCTGATTCTCCAAGGAGGGAGATGGCTAGTAAATCGGCTGGAATGGCGAACCCGAGCAAAGGAGATGAGAAATGAGGTGCGTTTTAGAAACCTTTCCCGATCACACGGTGTACCATCTTCTGGGTTTCTCATGCCTGTTTTCGACGTAGGAAGATGCCCTTGAACCTGGAGATTTGGGACCCATGGGATGGGTACCATGCAGTATTACTTGAAAGGGTCTGCGTTGGCTCACCCAACCTCACCGAACCTCTCAGCCCCAAGAGTGTCCACCCTTATGTCTCAATCAGCTGTGGGTCTAGATATGGTCAATCCAGGTTGCATCACAGCCCCTGAACGAATTTTGTAAGAATTTCTCTCTCTTTCACCGTCTTTGTTTCACGGGTTTTGAAAAGTAATTTATTTTTATAATGGGGTTTAGCTGCTTTTCACGGCTGTGTTTATGCCGCTTTACACCCCCTTGACTCACTTACAGAGAGATATCAATACATAGGTTTGAAGATTCTTACTAGTCAGATATATTCTTGTGCGGTGAATAGGGGGTGTTGAGTCCAGTTCACTGAAAAAGGAATAGGTCTTGTCTCTTACATATTGGGTTTATGGAACGGTATCGGAGCTAATTTGAAACCCTTGTTTTATGCATCACCCCACCTCACCTTTCCCGTTCAGCAGCCATAGTGTGTTTCCTAAACGTGGGACTCTGTTCTGTTTTGCAATTCAGTTCAAGTGTAGCGGTTTTTACATTCCCTCTAGAAGTGATATCTTATGATAAGTGTCTTTTTCTGTGTGACTTATTTCACTTAGAATCGTCGTACCTAAATCCACTCATCGTGCTGCTACTAGCCTTATGACGTGGATTTCATGGCTGAGTGATATTCCATTGTACAAGAGGACCACAACTTCTTTATCCATTTTTCTCTTTCCTAGGATATTTAAGGTGTAATGAAGTGGGGGTTCTTGTCCACAGAGCAGCCCTAAACTTTGGGGTGCCTGTGTCTTGCTGATTTTTAGTTTTCCCAATTTATACGCCCATGAGTGGAAGTGCCCTATGCTCTCCAAGCTGTGTTTTTTAGATGTTTCAGAACACACCGTACACTTCTCCGGAGTGGTTGTTGGCAATTTATATCCCACCCATCAGCGTAGCAAGGCTCCCATTTCTCCATGGCCGGTCCTGCATTTCTGGTTTGGACACTTTTTTCCGCATGGCCCTTTTGCCCGCTGGGAAGCGAGACTTCTTTGGAGCGCTGATTGGCCTTTCCAGGTTGCTTGGTTGGCCAAAAAGGGCGTATGCGTTTTTTCCTGAATATATTCAGGAAAAAACGCATACGCCCTTTTTGGCCAAGGGCATCATTGTCCACGTTTTGCCGCTTTTCATGTGCTTTCAAGGCGATTCGAATCTACCTCCTGAAATCTGTTTCCTGCAATTCTGCCTTGCTTTCAAAGCCTCTTCGTTGCCTTCCCTTAATATATTTGTGGACGAGAGGTATCATTTAAAACTCTGCAGGTTTGTGAATTGCAGTGCCCCTGAGCTCCATTTTTCAACTCGCTTTTTTGGGAGCTGGCCGCAAAAGCGCAGGATTGCTTCAGGCCCTCTTCTGGTTCTGGGGGGCAGGCTGAGCTTGTGCTTAATTCTTCTTCCTGATGGGAAAATAGAGTGACCTGTGCCTGTCCCAACACCTAGAGCTAGTCTCTCATTGGTTCCCCCTCTTCCCGTTCATCCTCAGGACAAATTGCAACCTGTACGGAACAGGAGGTTAAAGGTGCTGATTCTCCAAGGAGGGAGACGGCTAGTAAATCGGCTGGAATGGCGAACCCGAGCAAAGGAGATGAGAAATGAGGTGCGTTTTAGAAACCTTTCCTGATCACACGGTGTACCATCTTATGGGTTTCTCATGCCTGTTTTCGACGTAGGAAGATGCCCTTGAACCTGGAGATTTGGGACCCATGGGATGGGTACCATGCAGTACTACTTGAAATGGTCTGCGTTGGCTCACCCAACCTCACCGAACCTCTCAGCCCCAAGAGTGTCCACCCTTATGTCTCAATCAGCTGTGGGTCTAGATATGGTCAATCCAGGTTGCATCACAGCCCCTGAACGAATTTTGTAAGAATTTCTCTCTCTTTCACTGCCTTTGTTTCACGGGTTTTGAAAAGTAATTTATTTTTATAATGGGGTTTAGCTGCTTTTCACGGCTGTGTTAATGCCGCTTTACACCCCCTTGACTCACTTACAGAGAGATATGAATACATAGGTTTGAAGATTCTTACTAGTCAGATATATTCTTGTGCGGTGAAAAGGGGGTGTTGAGTCCAGTTCACTGAAAAAGGAATAGGTCTTGTCTCTTACATATTGGGTTTATGGAACGGTATCGGAGCTAATTTGAAACCCTTGTTTTATGCATCACCCCACCTCACCTTTCCCGTTCAGCAGCCATAGTGTGTTTCCTAAACGTGTGACTCTGTTCTGTTTTGTAATTCAGTTCAAGTGTAGCGGTTTTTACATTCCCTCTCTAAGTGATATCTTATGATAAGTGTCTTTTTCTGTGTGACTTATTTCACTTAGAATCGTCGTACCTAAATCCACTCATCGTGCTGCTACTAGCCTTATGACGTTGATTTCATGGCTGAGTGATATTCCATTGTACATGAGGACCACAACTTCTTTATCCATTTTTCTCTTTCCTAGGATATTTAAGGTGTAATGAAGTGGGGGTTCTTGTCAACAGAGCAGCCCTAAACTTTGGGGTGCCTGTGTCTTGCTGATTTTTAGTTTTCCCAATTTATACGCCCATGAGTGGAAGTGCCCTATGCTCTCCAAGCTGTGTTTTTTAGATGTTTCAGAACACACTGTACACTTCTCCGGAGTGGCTGTTGGCAATTTACATCCCACCCATCAGCGTAGCAAGGCTCCCATTTCTCCATGGCCGGTCCTGCATTTCTGGTTTGGACACTTTTTTCCGCATGGCCCTTTTGCCCGCTGGGAAGCGAGACTTCTTTGGAGCGCTGATTGGCCTTTCCAGGTTGCTTGGTTGGCCAAAAAGGGCGTAGGCGTTTTTTCCTGAATATATTCAGGAAAAAACGCCTACGCCCTTTTTGGCCAAGGGCATCATTGTCCACGTTTTGCCGCTTTTCATGTGCTTTCAAGGCGATTCGAATCTACCTCCTGAAATCTGTTTCCTGCAATTCTGCCTTGCTTTCAAAGCCTCTTCGTTGCCTTCCCTTAATATATTTGTGGACGAGAGGTATCATTTAAAACTCTGCAGGTTTGTGAATTGCAGTGCCCCTGAGCTCCATTTTTCAACTCGCTTTTTTGGGAGCTGGCCGCAAAAGCGCAGGATTGCTTCAGGCCCTCTTCTGGTTCTGGGGGGCAGGCTGAGCTTGTGCTTAATTCTTCTTCCTGATGGGAAAATAGAGTGACCTGTGCCTGTCCCAACACCTAGAGCTAGTCTCTCATTGGTTCCCCCTCTTCCCGTTCATCCTCAGGACAAATTGCAACCTGTACGGAACAGGAGGTTAAAGGTGCTGATTCTCCAAGGAGGGAGATGGCTAGTAAATCGGCTGGAATGGCGAACCTGAGCAAAGGAGATGAGAAATGAGGTGCGTTTTAGAAACCTTTCCTGATCACACGGTGTACCATCTTCTGGGTTTCTCATGCCTGTTTTCGACGTAGGAAGATGCCCTTGAACCTGGAGATTTGGGACCCATGGGATGGGTACCATGCAGTACTACTTGAAAGGGTCTGCGTTGGCTCACCCAACCTCACCGAACCTCTCAGCCCCAAGAGTGTCCACCCTTATGTCTCAATCAGCTGTGGGTCTAGATATGGTCAATCCAGGTTGCATCACAGCCCCTGAACGAATTTTGTAAGAATTTCTCTCTCTTTCACTGTCTTTGTTTCACGGGTTTTGAAAAGTAATTTATTTTTATAATGGGGTTTAGCTGCTTTTCACGGCTGTGTTTATGCCGCTTTACACCCCCTTGACTCACTTACAGAGAGATATCAATACATAGGTTTGAAGATTCTTACTAGTCAGATATATTCTTGTGCGGTGAATAGGGGGTGTTGAGTCCAGTTCACTGAAAAAGGAATAGGTCTTGTCTCTTACATATTGGGTTTATGGAACGGTATCGGAGCTAATTTGAAACCCTTGTTTTATGCATCACCCCACCTCACCTTTCCCGTTCAGCAGCCATAGTGTGTTTCCTAAACGTGGGACTCTGTTCTGTTTTGCAATTCAGTTCAAGTGTAGCGGTTTTTACATTCCCTCTCTAAGTGATATCTTATGATAAGTGTCTTTTTCTGTGTGACTTATTTCACTTAGAATCGTCGTACCTAAATCCACTCATCGTGCTGCTACTAGCCTCATGACGTTGATTTCATGGCTGAGTGATATTCCATTGTACATGAGGTCCACAACTTCTTTATCCATTTTTCGCTTTCCTAGGATATTTAAGGTGTAATGAAGTGGGGGTTCTTGTCCACAGAGCAGCCCTAAACTTTGGGGTGCCTGTGTCTTGCTGATTTTTAGTTTTCCCAATTTATACGCCCATGAGTGGAAGTGCCCTATGCTCTCCAAGCTGTGTTTTTTAGATGTTTCAGAACACACCGTACACTTCTCCGGAGTGGCTGTTGGCAATTTACATCCCACCCATCAGCGTAGCAAGGCTCCCATTTCTCCATGGCCAGTCCTGCATTTCTGGTTTGGACACTTTTTTCCGCATGGCCCTTTTGCCCGCTGGGAAGCGAGACTTCTTTGGAGCGCTGATTGGCCTTTCCAGGTTGCTTGGTTGGCCAAAAAGGGCGTATGCGTTTTTTCCTGAATATATTCAGGAAAAAACGCATACGCCCTTTTTGGCCAAGGGCATCATTGTCCACGTTTTGCCGCTTTTCATGTGCTTTCAAGGCGATTCGAATCTACCTCCTGAAATCTGTTTCCTGCAATTCTGCCTTGCTTTCAAAGCCTCTTCGTTGCCTTCCCTTAATATATTTGTGGACGAGAGGTATCATTTAAAACTCTGCAGGTTTGTGAATTGCAGTGCCCCTGAGCTCCATTTTTCAACTCGCTTTTTTGGGAGCTGGCCGCAAAAGCGCAGGATTGCTTCAGGCCCTCTTCTGGTTCTGGGGGGCAGGCTGAGCTTGTGCTTAATTCTTCTTCCTGATGGGAAAATAGAGTGACCTGTGCCTGTCCCAACACCTAGAGCTAGTCTCTCATTGGTTCCCCCTCTTCCCGTTCATCCTCAGGACAAATTGCAACCTGTACGGAACAGGAGGTTAAAGGTGCTGATTCTCCAAGGAGGGAGACGGCTAGTAAATCGGCTGGAATGGCGAACCTGAGCAAAGGAGATGAGAAATGAGGTGCGTTTTAGAAACCTTTCCTGATCACACGGTGTACCATCTTCTGGGTTTCTCATGCCTGTTTTCGACGAAGGAAGATGCCCTTGAACCTGGAGATTTGGGACCCATGGGATGGGTACCATGCAGTACTACTTGAAAGGGTCTGCGTTGGCTCACCCAACCTCACCGAACCTCTCAGCCCCAAGAGTGTCCACCCTTATGTCTCAATCAGCTGTGGGTCTAGATATGGTCAATCCAGGTTGCATCACAGCCCCTGAACGAATTTTGTAAGAATTTCTCTCTCTTTCACTGTCTTTGTTTCACGGGTTTTGAAAAGTAATTTATTTTTATAATGGGGTTTAGCTGCTTTTCACGGCTGTGTTTATGCCGCTTTACACCCCCTTGACTCACTTACAGAGAGATATCAATACATAGGTTTGAAGATTCTTACTAGTCAGATATATTCTTGTGCGGTGAATAGGGGGTGTTGAGTCCAGTTCACTGAAAAAGGAATAGGTCTTGTCTCTTACATATTGGGTTTATGGAACGGTATCTGAGCTAATTTGAAACCCTTGTTTTATGCATCACCCCACCTCACCTTTCCCGTTCAGCAGCCATAGTGTGTTTCCTAAACGTGGGACTCTGTTCTGTTTTGCAATTCAGTTCAAGTGTAGCGGTTTTTACATTCCCTCTCTAAGTGATATCTTATGATAAGTGTCTTTTTCTGTGTGACTTATTTCACTTAGAATCGTCGTACCTAAATCCACTCATCGTGCTGCTACTAGCCTCATGACGTTGATTTCATGGCTGAGTGATATTCCATTGTACATGAGGACCACAACTTCTTTATCCATTTTTCTCTTTCCTAGGATATTTAAGGTGTAATGAAGTGGGGGTTCTTGTCCACAGAGCAGCCCTAAACTTTGGGGTGCCTGTGTCTTGCTGATTTTTAGTTTTCCCAATTTATACGCCCATGAGTGGAAGTGCCCTATGCTCTCCAAGCTGTGTTTTTTAGATGTTTCAGAACACACCGTACACTTCTCCGGAGTGGCTGTTGGCAATTTACATCCCACCCATCAGCGTAGCAAGGCTCCCATTTCTCCATGGCCGGTCCTGCATTTCTGGTTTGGACACTTTTTTCCGCATGGCCCTTTTGCCCGCTGGGAAGCGAGACTTCTTTGGAGCGCTGATTGGCCTTTCCAGGTTGCTTGGTTGGCCAAAAAGGGCGTATGCGTTTTTTCCTGAATATATTCAGGAAAAAACGCATACGCCCTTTTTGGCCAAGGGCATCATTGTCCACGTTTTGCCGCTTTTCATGTGCTTTCAAGGCGATTCGAATCTACCTCCTGAAATCTGTTTCCTGCAATTCTGCCTTGCTTTCAAAGCCTCTTCGTTGCCTTCCCTTAATATATTTGTGGACGAGAGGTATCATTTAAAACTCTGCAGGTTTGTGAATTGCAGTGCCCCTGAGCTCCATTTTTCAACTCGCTTTTTTGGGAGCTGGCCGCAAAAGCGCAGGATTGCTTCAGGCCCTCTTCTGGTTCTGGGGGGCAGGCTGAGCTTGTGCTTAATTCTTCTTCCTGATGGGAAAATAGAGTGACCTGTGCCTGTCCCAACACCTAGAGCTAGTCTCTCATTGGTTCCCCCTCTTCCCGTTCATCCTCAGGACAAATTGCAACCTGTACGGAACAGGAGGTTAAAGGTGCTGATTCTCCAAGGAGGGAGATGGCTAGTAAATCGGCTGGAATGGCGAACCCGAGCAAAGGAGATGAGAAATGAGGTGCGTTTTAGAAACCTTTCCCGATCACACGGTGTACCATCTTCTGGGTTTCTCATGCCTGTTTTCGACGTAGGAAGATGCCCTTGAACCTGGAGATTTGGGACCCATGGGATGGGTACCATGCAGTATTACTTGAAAGGGTCTGCGTTGGCTCACCCAACCTCACCGAACCTCTCAGCCCCAAGAGTGTCCACCCTTATGTCTCAATCAGCTGTGGGTCTAGATATGGTCAATCCAGGTTGCATCACAGCCCCTGAACGAATTTTGTAAGAATTTCTCTCTCTTTCACTGTCTTTGTTTCACGGGTTTTGAAAAGTAATTTATTTTTATAATGGGGTTTAGCTGCTTTTCACGGCTGTGTTTATGCCGCTTTACACCCCCTTGACTCACTTACAGAGAGATATCAATACATAGGTTTGAAGATTCTTACTAGTCAGATATATTCTTGTGTGGTGAATAGGGGGTGTTGAGTCCAGTTCACTGAAAAAGGAATAGGTCTTGTCTCTTACATATTGGGTTTATGGAACGGTATCTGAGCTAATTTGAAACCCTTGTTTTATGCATCACCCCACCTCACCTTTCCCGTTCAGCAGCCATAGTGTGTTTCCTAAACGTGGGACTCTGTTCTGTTTTGCAATTCAGTTCAAGTGTAGCGGGTTTTACATTCCCTCTAGAAGTGATATCTTATGATAAGTGTCTTTTTCTGTGTGACTTATTTCACTTAGAATCGTCGTACCTAAATCCACTCATCGTGCTGCTACTAGCCTTATGACGTTGATTTCATGGCTGAGTGATATTCCATTGTACATGAGGACCACAACTTCTTTATCCATTTTTCTCTTTCGTAGGATATTTAAGGTGTAACGAAGTGGGGTTTTTTGTCAACAGAGCAGCCCTAAACTTTGGGGTGCCTGTGTCTTGCTGATTTTTAGTTTTCCCAATTTATACGCCCATGAGTGGAAGTGCCCTATGCTCTCCAAGCTGTGTTTTTTAGATGTTTCAGAACACACCGTACACTTCTCCAGAGTGGCTGTTGGCAATTTACATCCCACCCATCAGCGTAGCAAGGCTCCCATTTCTCCATGGCCGGTCCTGCATTTCTGGTTTGGACACTTTTTTCCGCATGGCCCTTTTGCCCGCTGGGAAGCGAGACTTATTTGGAGCACTGATTGGCCTTTCCTGGTTGCTTGGTTGGCCAAAAAGGGCGTATGCGTTTTTTCCTGAATATATTCAGGAAAAAACGCATACGCCCTTTTTGGCCAAGGGCATCATTGTCCACGTTTTGCCGCTTTTCATGTGCTTTCAAGGCGATTCGAATCTACCTCCTGAAATCTGTTTCCTGCAATTCTGCCTTGCTTTCAAAGCCTCTTCGTTGCCTTCCCTTAATATATTTGTGGACGAGAGGTATCATTTAAAACTCTGCAGGTTTGTGAATTGCAGTGCCCCTGAGCTCCATTTTTCAACTCGCTTTTTTGGGAGCTGGCCGCAAAAGCGCAGGATTGCTTCAGGCCCTCTTCTGGTTCTGGGGGGCAGGCTGAGCTTGTGCTTAATTCTTCTTCCTGATGGGAAAATAGAGTGACCTGTGCCTGTCCCAACACCTAGAGCTAGTCTCTCATTGGTTCCCCCTCTTCCCGTTCATCCTCAGGACAAATTGCAACCTGTACGGAACAGGAGGTTAAAGGTGCTGATTCTCCAAGGAGGGAGATGGCTAGTAAATCGGCTGGAATGGCGAACCCGAGCAAAGGAGATGAGAAATGAGGTGCGTTTAAGAAACCTTTCCCGATCACACGGTGTACCATCTTTTGGGTTTCTCATGCCTGTTTTCGATGTAGGAAGATGCCCTTGAACCTGGAGATTTGGGACCCATGGGATGGGTACCATGCAGTATTACTTGAAAGGGTCTGCGTTGGCTCACCCAACCTCACCGAAGCTCTCAGCCCCAAGAGTGTCCACCCTTATGTCTCAAGCAGCTGTGGGTCTAGATATGGTCAATCCAGGTTGCATCACAGCCCCTGAACGAATTTTGTAAGAATTTCTCTCTCTTTCACTGTCTTTGTTTCACGGGTTTTGAAAAGTAATTTATTTTTATAATGGGGTTTAGCTGCTTTTCACGGCTGTGTTTATGCCGCTTTACACCCCCTTGACTCACTTACAGAGAGATATCAATACATAGGTTTGAAGATTCTTACTAGTCAGATATATTCTTGTGCGGTGAATAGGGGGTGTTGAGTCCAGTTCACTGAAAAAGGAATAGGTCTTGTCTCTTACATATTGGGTTTATGGAACGGTATCGGAGCTAATTTGAAACCCTTGTTTTATGCATCACCCCACCTCACCTTTCCCGTTCAGCAGCCATAGTGTGTTTCCTAAACGTGTGACTCTGTTCTGTTTTGTAATTCAGTTCAAGTGTAGCGGTTTTTACATTCCCTCTCTAAGTGATATCTTATGATAAGTGTCTTTTTCTGTGTGACTTATTTCACTTAGAATCGTCGTACCTAAATCCACTCATCGTGCTGCTACTAGCCTTATGACGTGGATTTCATGGCTGAGTGATATTCCATTGTACATGAGGTCCACAACTTCTTTATCCATTTTTCGCTTTCCTAGGATATTTAAGGTGTAATGAAGTGGGGGTCTTGTCAACAGAGCAGCCCTAAACTTTGGGGTGCCTGTGTCTTGCTGATTTTTAGTTTTCCCAATTTATACGCCCATGAGTGGAAGTGCCCTATGCTCTCCAAGCTGTGTTTTTTAGATGTTTCAGAACACACCGTACATTTCTCCGGAGTGGCTGTTGGCAATTTACATCCCACCCATCAGCGTAGCAAGGCTCCCATTTCTCCATGGCCGGTCCTGCATTTCTGGTTTGGACACTTTTTTCCACATGGCCCTTTTGCCCGCTGGGAAGCGAGACTTCTTTGGAGCGCTGATTGGCCTTTCCAGGTTGCTTGGTTGGCCAAAAAGGGCGTATGCGTTTTTTCCTGAATATATTCAGGAAAAAACGCATACGCCCTTTTTGGCCAAGGGCATCATTGTCCACGTTTTGCCGCTTTTCATGTGCTTTCAAGGCGATTCGAATCTACCTCCTGAAATCTGTTTCCTGCAATTCTGCCTTGCTTTCAAAGCCTCTTCGTTGCCTTCCCTTAATATATTTGTGGACGAGAGGTATCATTTAAAACTCTGCAGGTTTGTGAATTGCAGTGCCCCTGAGCTCCATTTTTCAACTCGCTTTTTTGGGAGCTGGCCGCAAAAGCGCAGGATTGCTTCAGGCCCTCTTCTGGTTCTGGGGGGCAGGCTGAGCTTGTGCTTAATTCTTCTTCCTGATGGGAAAATAGAGTGACCTGTGCCTGTCCCAACACCTAGAGCTAGTCTCTCATTGGTTCCCCCTCTTCCCGTTCATCCTCAGGACAAATTGCAACCTGTACGGAACAGGAGGTTAAAGGTGCTGATTCTCCAAGGAGGGAGATGGCTAGTAAATCGGCTGGAATGGCGAACCCGAGCAAAGGAGATGAGAAATGAGGTGCGTTTTAGAAACCTTTCCCGATCACACGGTGTACCATCTTCTGGGTTTCTCATGCCTGTTTTCGACGTAGGAAGATGCCCTTGAACCTGGAGATTTGGGACCCATGGGATGGGTACCATGCAGTATTACTTGAAAGGGTCTGCGTTGGCTCACCCAACCTCACCGAACCTCTCAGCCCCAAGAGTGTCCACCCTTATGTCTCAATCAGCTGTGGGTCTAGATATGGTCAATCCAGGTTGCATCACAGCCCCTGAACGAATTTTGTAAGAATTTCTCTCTCTTTCACTGTCTTTGTTTCACGGGTTTTGAAAAGTAATTTATTTTTATAATGGGGTTTAGCTGCTTTTCACGGCTGTGTTTATGCCGCTTTACACCCCCTTGACTCACTTACAGAGAGATATCAATACATAGGTTTGAAGATTCTTACTAGTCAGATATATTCTTGTGCGGTGAATAGGGGGTGTTGAGTCCAGTTCACTGAAAAAGGAATAGGTCTTGTCTCTTACATATTGGGTTTATGGAACGGTATCGGAGCTAATTTGAAACCCTTGTTTTATGCATCACCCCACCTCACCTTTCCCGTTCAGCAGCCATAGTGTGTTTCCTAAACGTGGGACTCTGTTCTGTTTTGCAATTCAGTTCAAGTGTAGCGGTTTTTACATTCCCTCTAGAAGTGATATCTTATGATAAGTGTCTTTTTCTGTGTGACTTATTTCACTTAGAATCGTCGTACCTAAATCCACTCATCGTGCTGCTACTAGCCTTATGACGTTGATTTCATGGCTGAGTGATATTCCATTGTACATGAGGACCACAACTTCTTTATCCATTTTTCTCTTTCCTAGGATATTTAAGGTGTAATGAAGTGGGGGTTCTTGTCCACAGAGCAGCCCTAAACTTTGGGGTGCCTGTGTCTTGCTGATTTTTAGTTTTCCCAATTTATACGCCCATGAGTGGAAGTGCCCTATGCTCTCCAAGCTGTGTTTTTTAGATGTTTCAGAACACACCGTACACTTCTCCAGAGTGGCTGTTGGCAATTTACATCCCACCCATCAGCGTAGCAAGGCTCCCATTTCTCCATGGCCGGTCCTGCATTTCTGGTTTGGACACTTTTTTCCGCATGGCCCTTTTGCCCGCTGGGAAGCGAGACTTCTTTGGAGCGCTGATTGGCCTTTCCAGGTTGCTTGGTTGGCCAAAAAGGGCGTATGCGTTTTTTCCTGAATATATTCAGGAAAAAACGCATACGCCCTTTTTGGCCAAGGGCATCATTGTCCACGTTTTGCCGCTTTTCATGTGCTTTCAAGGTGATTCGAATCTACCTCCTGAAATCTGTTTCCTGCAATTCTGCCTTGCTTTCAAAGCCTCTTCGTTGCCTTCCCTTAATATATTTGTGGACGAGAGGTATCATTTAAAACTCTCCAGGTTTGTGAATTGCAGTGCCCCTGAGCTCCATTTTTCAACTCGCTTTTTTGGGAGCTGGCCGCAAAAGCGCAGGATTGCTTCAGGCCCTCTTCTGGTTCTGGGGGGCAGGCTGAGCTTGTGCTTAATTCTTCTTCCTGATGGGAAAATAGAGTGACCTGTGCCTGTCCCAACACCTAGAGCTAGTCTCTCATTGGTTCCCCCTCTTCCCGTTCATCCTCAGGACAAATTGCAACCTGTACGGAACAGGAGGTTAAAGGTGCTGATTCTCCAAGGAGGGAGATGGCTAGTAAATCGGCTGGAATGGCGAACCCGAGCAAAGGAGATGAGAAATGAGGTGCGTTTTAGAAACCTTTCCCGATCACACGGTGTACCATCTTCTGGGTTTCTCATGCCTGTTTTCGACGTAGGAAGATGCCCTTGAACCTGGAGATTTGGGACCCATGGGATGGGTACCATGCAGTATTACTTGAAAGGGTCTGCGTTGGCTCACCCAACCTCACCGAACCTCTCAGCCCCAAGAGTGTCCACCCTTATGTCTCAATCAGCTGTGGGTCTAGATATGGTCAATCCAGGTTGCATCACAGCCCCTGAACGAATTTTGTAAGAATTTCTCTCTCTTTCACTGTCTTTGTTTCACGGGTTTTGAAAAGTAATTTATTTTTATAATGGGGTTTAGCTGCTTTTCACGGCTGTGTTTATGCCGCTTTACACCCCCTTGACTCACTTACAGAGAGATATCAATACATAGGTTTGAAGATTCTTACTAGTCAGATATATTCTTGTGTGGTGAATAGGGGGTGTTGAGTCCAGTTCACTGAAAAAGGAATAGGTCTTGTCTCTTACATATTGGGTTTATGGAACGGTATCTGAGCTAATTTGAAACCCTTGTTTTATGCATCACCCCACCTCACCTTTCCCGTTCAGCAGCCATAGTGTGTTTCCTAAACGTGGGACTCTGTTCTGTTTTGCAATTCAGTTCAAGTGTAGCGGGTTTTACATTCCCTCTAGAAGTGATATCTTATGATAAGTGTCTTTTTCTGTGTGACTTATTTCACTTAGAATCGTCGTACCTAAATCCACTCATCGTGCTGCTACTAGCCTTATGACGTTGATTTCATGGCTGAGTGATATTCCATTGTACATGAGGACCACAACTTCTTTATCCATTTTTCTCTTTCGTAGGATATTTAAGGTGTAACGAAGTGGGGTTTTTTGTCAACAGAGCAGCCCTAAACTTTGGGGTGCCTGTGTCTTGCTGATTTTTAGTTTTCCCAATTTATACGCCCATGAGTGGAAGTGCCCTATGCTCTCCAAGCTGTGTTTTTTAGATGTTTCAGAACACACCGTACACTTCTCCAGAGTGGCTGTTGGCAATTTACATCCCACCCATCAGCGTAGCAAGGCTCCCATTTCTCCATGGCCGGTCCTGCATTTCTGGTTTGGACACTTTTTTCCGCATGGCCCTTTTGCCCGCTGGGAAGCGAGACTTATTTGGAGCACTGATTGGCCTTTCCTGGTTGCTTGGTTGGCCAAAAAGGGCGTATGCGTTTTTTCCTGAATATATTCAGGAAAAAACGCATACGCCCTTTTTGGCCAAGGGCATCATTGTCCACGTTTTGCCGCTTTTCATGTGCTTTCAAGGCGATTCGAATCTACCTCCTGAAATCTGTTTCCTGCAATTCTGCCTTGCTTTCAAAGCCTCTTCGTTGCCTTCCCTTAATATATTTGTGGACGAGAGGTATCATTTAAAACTCTGCAGGTTTCTGAATTGCAGTGCCCCTGAGCTCCATTTTTCAACTCGCTTTTTTGGGAGCTGGCCGCAAAAGCGCAGGATTGCTTCAGGCCCTCTTCTGGTTCTGGGGGGCAGGCTGAGCTTGTGCTTAATTCTTCTTCCTGATGGGAAAATAGAGTGACCTGTGCCTGTCCCAACACCTAGAGCTAGTCTCTCATTGGTTCCCCCTCTTCCCGTTCATCCTCAGGACAAATTGCAACCTGTACGGAACAGGAGGTTAAAGGTGCTGATTCTCCAAGGAGGGAGATGGCTAGTAAATCGGCTGGAATGGCGAACCCGAGCAAAGGAGATGAGAAATGAGGTGCGTTTAAGAAACCTTTCCCGATCACACGGTGTACCATCTTTTGGGTTTCTCATGCCTGTTTTCGATGTAGGAAGATGCCCTTGAACCTGGAGATTTGGGACCCATGGGATGGGTACCATGCAGTATTACTTGAAAGGGTCTGCGTTGGCTCACCCAACCTCACCGAACCTCTCAGCCCCAAGAGTGTCCACCCTTATGTCTCAAGCAGCTGTGGGTCTAGATATGGTCAATCCAGGTTGCATCACAGCCCCTGAACGAATTTTGTAAGAATTTCTCTCTCTTTCACTGTCTTTGTTTCACGGGTTTTGAAAAGTAATTTATTTTTATAATGGGGTTTAGCTGCTTTTCACGGCTGTGTTTATGCCGCTTTACACCCCCTTGACTCACTTACAGAGAGATATCAATACATAGGTTTGAAGATTCTTACTAGTCAGATATATTCTTGTGCGGTGAATAGGGGGTGTTGAGTCCAGTTCACTGAAAAAGGAATAGGTCTTGTCTCTTACATATTGGGTTTATGGAACGGTATCGGAGCTAATTTGAAACCCTTGTTTTATGCATCACCCCACCTCACCTTTCCCGTTCAGCAGCCATAGTGTGTTTCCTAAACGTGTGACTCTGTTCTGTTTTGTAATTCAGTTCAAGTGTAGCGGTTTTTACATTCCCTCTCTAAGTGATATCTTATGATAAGTGTCTTTTTCTGTGTGACTTATTTCACTTAGAATCGTCGTACCTAAATCCACTCATCGTGCTGCTACTAGCCTTATGACGTGGATTTCATGGCTGAGTGATATTCCATTGTACATGAGGTCCACAACTTCTTTATCCATTTTTCGCTTTCCTAGGATATTTAAGGTGTAATGAAGTGGGGGTCTTGTCAACAGAGCAGCCCTAAACTTTGGGGTGCCTGTGTCTTGCTGATTTTTAGTTTTCCCAATTTATACGCCCATGAGTGGAAGTGCCCTATGCTCTCCAAGCTGTGTTTTTTAGATGTTTCAGAACACACCGTACATTTCTCCGGAGTGGCTGTTGGCAATTTACATCCCACCCATCAGCGTAGCAAGGCTCCCATTTCTCCATGGCCGGTCCTGCATTTCTGGTTTGGACACTTTTTTCCACATGGCCCTTTTGCCCGCTGGGAAGCGAGACTTCTTTGGAGCGCTGATTGGCCTTTCCAGGTTGCTTGGTTGGCCAAAAAGGGCGTATGCGTTTTTTCCTGAATATATTCAGGAAAAAACGCATACGCCCTTTTTGGCCAAGGGCATCATTGTCCACGTTTTGCCGCTTTTCATGTGCTTTCAAGGCGATTCGAATCTACCTCCTGAAATCTGTTTCCTGCAATTCTGCCTTGCTTTCAAAGCCTCTTCGTTGCCTTCCCTTAATATATTTGTGGACGAGAGGTATCATTTAAAACTCTGCAGGTTTGTGAATTGCAGTGCCCCTGAGCTCCATTTTTCAACTCGCTTTTTTGGGAGCTGGCCGCAAAAGCGCAGGATTGCTTCAGGCCCTCTTCTGGTTCTGGGGGGCAGGCTGAGCTTGTGCTTAATTCTTCTTCCTGATGGGAAAATAGAGTGACCTGTGCCTGTCCCAACACCTAGAGCTAGTCTCTCATTGGTTCCCCCTCTTCCCGTTCATCCTCAGGACAAATTGCAACCTGTACGGAACAGGAGGTTAAAGGTGCTGATTCTCCAAGGAGGGAGATGGCTAGTAAATCGGCTGGAATGGCGAACCCGAGCAAAGGAGATGAGAAATGAGGTGCGTTTTAGAAACCTTTCCCGATCACACGGTGTACCATCTTCTGGGTTTCTCATGCCTGTTTTCGACGTAGGAAGATGCCCTTGAACCTGGAGATTTGGGACCCATGGGATGGGTACCATGCAGTATTACTTGAAAGGGTCTGCGTTGGCTCACCCAACCTCACCGAACCTCTCAGCCCCAAGAGTGTCCACCCTTATGTCTCAATCAGCTGTGGGTCTAGATATGGTCAATCCAGGTTGCATCACAGCCCCTGAACGAATTTTGTAAGAATTTCTCTCTCTTTCACTGTCTTTGTTTCACGGGTTTTGAAAAGTAATTTATTTTTATAATGGGGTTTAGCTGCTTTTCACGGCTGTGTTTATGCCGCTTTACACCCCCTTGACTCACTTACAGAGAGATATCAATACATAGGTTTGAAGATTCTTACTAGTCAGATATATTCTTGTGCGGTGAATAGGGGGTGTTGAGTCCAGTTCACTGAAAAAGGAATAGGTCTTGTCTCTTACATATTGGGTTTATGGAACGGTATCGGAGCTAATTTGAAACCCTTGTTTTATGCATCACCCCACCTCACCTTTCCCGTTCAGCAGCCATAGTGTGTTTCCTAAACGTGGGACTCTGTTCTGTTTTGCAATTCAGTTCAAGTGTAGCGGTTTTTACATTCCCTCTAGAAGTGATATCTTATGATAAGTGTCTTTTTCTGTGTGACTTATTTCACTTAGAATCGTCGTACCTAAATCCACTCATCGTGCTGCTACTAGCCTTATGACGTTGATTTCATGGCTGAGTGATATTCCATTGTACATGAGGACCACAACTTCTTTATCCCTTTTTCTCTTTCCTAGGATATTTAAGGTGTAATGAAGTGGGGGTTCTTGTCCACAGAGCAGCCCTAAACTTTGGGGTGCCTGTGTCTTGCTGATTTTTAGTTTTCCCAATTTATACGCCCATGAGTGGAAGTGCCCTATGCTCTCCAAGCTGTGTTTTTTAGATGTTTCAGAACACACCGTACACTTCTCCAGAGTGGCTGTTGGCAATTTACATCCCACCCATCAGCGTAGCAAGGCTCCCATTTCTCCATGGCTGGTCCTGCATTTCTGGTTTGGACACTTTTTTCCGCATGGCCCTTTTGCCCGCTGGGAAGCGAGACTTCTTTGGAGCGCTGATTGGCCTTTCCAGGTTGCTTGGTTGGCCAAAAAGGGCGTATGCGTTTTTTCCTGAATATATTCAGGAAAAAACGCATACGCCCTTTTTGGCCAAGGGCATCATTGTCCACGTTTTGCCGCTTTTCATGTGCTTTCAAGGTGATTCGAATCTACCTCCTGAAATCTGTTTCCTGCAATTCTGCCTTGCTTTCAAAGCCTCTTCGTTGCCTTCCCTTAATATATTTGTGGACGAGAGGTATCATTTAAAACTCTCCAGGTTTGTGAATTGCAGTGCCCCTGAGCTCCATTTTTCAACTCGCTTTTTTGGGAGCTGGCCGCAAAAGCGCAGGATTGCTTCAGGCCCTCTTCTGGTTCTGGGGGGCAGGCTGAGCTTGTGCTTAATTCTTCTTCCTGATGGGAAAATAGAGTGACCTGTGCCTGTCCCAACACCTAGAGCTAGTCTCTCATTGGTTCCCCCTCTTCCCGTTCATCCTCAGGACAAATTGCAACCTGTACGGAACAGGAGGTTAAAGGTGCTGATTCTCCAAGGAGGGAGATGGCTAGTAAATCGGCTGGAATGGCGAACCCGAGCAAAGGAGATGAGAAATGAGGTGCGTTTTAGAAACCTTTCCCGATCACACGGTGTACCATCTTCTGGGTTTCTCATGCCTGTTTTCGACGTAGGAAGATGCCCTTGAACCTGGAGATTTGGGACCCATGGGATGGGTACCATGCAGTATTACTGGAAAGGGTCTGCGTTGGCTCACCCAACCTCACCGAACCTCTCAGCCCCAAGAGTGTCCACCCTTATGTCTCAATCAGCTGTGGGTCTAGATATGGTCAATCCAGGTTGCATCACAGCCCCTGAACGAATTTTGTAAGAATTTCTCTCTCTTTCACTGTCTTTGTTTCACGGGTTTTGAAAAGTAATTTATTTTTATGATGGGGTTTAGCTGCTTTTCACGGCTGTGTTTATGCCGCTTTACACCCCCTTGACTCACTTACAGAGAGATATCAATACATAGGTTTGAAGATTCTTACTAGTCAGATATATTCTTGTGCGGTGAATAGGGGGTGTTGAGTCCAGTTCACTGAAAAAGGAATAGGTCTTGTCTCTTACATATTGGGTTTATGGAACGGTATCTGAGCTAATTTGAAACCCTTGTTTTATGCATCACCCCACCTCACCTTTCCCGTTCAGCAGCCATAGTGTGTTTCCTAAACGTGGGACTCTGTTCTGTTTTGCAATTCAGTTCAAGTGTAGCGGTTTTTACATTCCCTCTAGAAGTGATATCTTATGATAAGTGTCTTTTTCTGTGTGACTTATTTCACTTAGAATCGTCGTACCTAAATCCACTCATCGTGCTGCTACTAGCCTTATGACGTGGATTTCATGGCTGAGTGATATTCCATTGTACATGAGGACCACAACTTCTTTATCCATTTTTCTCTTTCCTAGGATATTTAAGGTGTAATGAAGTGGGGGTTCTTGTCCACAGAGCAGCCCTAAACTTTGGGGTGCCTGTGTCTTGCTGATTTTTAGTTTTCCCAATTTATACGCCCATGAGTGGAAGTGCCCTATGCTCTCCAAGCTGTGTTTTTTAGATGTTTCAGAACACACCGTACACTTCTCCAGAGTGGCTGTTGGCAATTTACATCCCACCCATCAGCGTAGCAAGGCTCCCATTTCTCCATGGCCGGTCCTGCATTTCTGGTTTGGACACTTTTTTCCGCATGGCCCTTTTGCCCCCTGGGAAGCGAGACTTCTTTGGAGCGCTGATTGGCCTTTCCAGGTTGCTTGGTTGGCCAAAAAGGGCGTATGCGTTTTTTCCTGAATATATTCAGGAAAAAACGCATACGCCCTTTTTGGCCAAGGGCATCATTGTCCACGTTTTGCCGCTTTTCATGTGCTTTCAAGGCGATTCGAATCTACCTCCTGAAATCTGTTTCCTGCAATTCTGCCTTGCTTTCAAAGCCTCTTCGTTGCCTTCCCTTAATATATTTGTGGACGAGAGGTATCATTTAAAACTCTGCAGGTTTGTGAATTGCAGTGCCCCTGAGCTCCATTTTTCAACTCGCTTTTTTGGGAGCTGGCCGCAAAAGCGCAGGATTGCTTCAGGCCCTCTTCTGGTTCTGGGGGGCAGGCTGAGCTTGTGCTTAATTCTTCTTCCTGATGGGAAAATAGAGTGACCTGTGCCTGTCCCAACACCTAGAGCTAGTCTCTCATTGGTTCCCCCTCTTCCCGTTCATCCTCAGGACAAATGCAACCTGTACGGAACAGGAGGTTAAAGGTGCTGATTCTCCAAGGAGGGAGATGGCTAGTAAATCGGCTGGAATGGCGAACCCGAGCAAAGGAGATGAGAAATGAGGTGCGTTTTAGAAACCTTTCCCGATCACACGGTGTACCATCTTCTGGGTTTCTCATGCCTGTTTTCGACGTAGGAAGATGCCCTTGAACCTGGAGATTTGGGACCCATGGGATGGGTACCATGCAGTATTACTTGAAAGGGTCTGCGTTGGCTCACCCAACCTCACCGAACCTCTCAGCCCCAAGAGTGTCCACCCTTATGTCTCAATCAGCTGTGGGTCTAGATATGGTCAATCCAGGTTGCATCACAGCCCCTGAACGAATTTTGTAAGAATTTCTCTCTCTTTCACTGTCTTTGTTTCACGGGTTTTGAAAAGTAATTTATTTTTATAATGGGGTTTAGCTGCTTTTCACGGCTGTGTTTATGCCGCTTTACACCCCCTTGACTCACTTACAGAGAGATATCAATACATAGGTTTGAAGATTCTTACTAGTCAGATATATTCTTGTGCGGTGAATAGGGGGTGTTGAGTCCAGTTCACTGAAAAAGGAATAGGTCTTGTCTCTTACATATTGGGTTTATGGAACGGTATCTGAGCTAATTTGAAACCCTTGTTTTATGCATCACCCCACCTCACCTTTCCCGTTCAGCAGCCATAGTGTGTTTCCTAAACGTGGGACTCTGTTCTGTTTTGCAATTCAGTTCAAGTGTAGCGGTTTTTACATTCCCTCTAGAAGTGATATCTTATGATAAGTGTCTTTTTCTGTGTGACTTATTTCACTTAGAATCGTCGTACCTAAATCCACTCATCGTGCTGCTACTAGCCTTATGACGTTGATTTCATGGCTGAGTGATATTCCATTGTACATGAGGACCACAACTTCTTTATCCATTTTTCTCTTTCCTAGGATATTTAAGGTGTAATGAAGTGGGGGTTCTTGTCCACAGAGCAGCCCTAAACTTTGGGGTGCCTGTGTCTTGCTGATTTTTAGTTTTCCCAATTTATACGCCCATGAGTGGAAGTGCCCTATGCTCTCCAAGCTGTGTTTTTTAGATGTTTCAGAACACACCGTACACTTCTCCAGAGTGGCTGTTGGCAATTTACATCCCACCCATCAGCGTAGCAAGGCTCCCATTTCTCCATGGCCGGTCCTGCATTTCTGGTTTGGACACTTTTTTCCGCATGGCCCTTTTGCCCGCTGGGAAGCGAGACTTCTTTGGAGCGCTGATTGGCCTTTCCAGGTTGCTTGGTTGGCCAAAAAGGGCGTATGCGTTTTTTCCTGAATATATTCAGGAAAAAACGCATACGCCCTTTTTGGCCAAGGGCATCATTGTCCACGTTTTGCCGCTTTTCATGTGCTTTCAAGGCGATTCGAATCTACCTCCTGAAATCTGTTTCCTGCAATTCTGCCTTGCTTTCAAAGCCTCTTCGTTGCCTTCCCTTAATATATTTGTGGACGAGAGGTATCATTTAAAACTCTGCAGGTTTGTGAATTGCAGTGCCCCTGAGCTCCATTTTTCAACTCGCTTTTTTGGGAGCTGGCCGCAAAAGCGCAGGATTGCTTCAGGCCCTCTTCTGGTTCTGGGGGGCAGGCTGAGCTTGTGCTTAATTCTTCTTCCTGATGGGAAAATAGAGTGACCTGTGCCTGTCCCAACACCTAGAGCTAGTCTCTCATTGGTTCCCCCTCTTCCCGTTCATCCTCAGGACAAATGCAACCTGTACGGAACAGGAGGTTAAAGGTGCTGATTCTCCAAGGAGGGAGATGGCTAGTAAATCGGCTGGAATGGCGAACCCGAGCAAAGGAGATGAGAAATGAGGTGCGTTTTAGAAACCTTTCCCGATCACACGGTGTACCATCTTCTGGGTTTCTCATGCCTGTTTTCGACGTAGGAAGATGCCCTTGAACCTGGAGATTTGGGACCCATGGGATGGGTACCATGCAGTATTACTTGAAAGGGTCTGCGTTGGCTCACCCAACCTCACCGAACCTCTCAGCCCCAAGAGTGTCCACCCTTATGTCTCAATCAGCTGTGGGTCTAGATATGGTCAATCCAGGTTGCATCACAGCCCCTGAACGAATTTTGTAAGAATTTCTCTCTCTTTCACTGTCTTTGTTTCACGGGTTTTGAAAAGTAATTTATTTTTATAATGGGGTTTAGCTGCTTTTCACGGCTGTGTTTATGCCGCTTTACACCCCCTTGACTCACTTACAGAGAGATATCAATACATAGGTTTGAAGATTCTTACTAGTCAGATATATTCTTGTGCGGTGAATAGGGGGTGTTGAGTCCAGTTCACTGAAAAAGGAATAGGTCTTGTCTCTTACATATTGGGTTTATGGAACGGTATCTGAGCTAATTTGAAACCCTTGTTTTATGCATCACCCCACCTCACCTTTCCCGTTCAGCAGCCATAGTGTGTTTCCTAAACGTGGGACTCTGTTCTGTTTTGCAATTCAGTTCAAGTGTAGCGGTTTTTACATTCCCTCTAGAAGTGATATCTTATGATAAGTGTCTTTTTCTGTGTGACTTATTTCACTTAGAATCGTCGTACCTAAATCCACTCATCGTGCTGCTACTAGCCTTATGACGTTGATTTCATGGCTGAGTGATATTCCATTGTACATGAGGACCACAACTTCTTTATCCATTTTTCTCTTTCCTAGGATATTTAAGGTGTAATGAAGTGGGGGTTCTTGTCCACAGAGCAGCCCTAAACTTTGGGGTGCCTGTGTCTTGCTGATTTTTAGTTTTCCCAATTTATACGCCCATGAGTGGAAGTGCCCTATGCTCTCCAAGCTGTGTTTTTTAGATGTTTCAGAACACACCGTACACTTCTCCAGAGTGGCTGTTGGCAATTTACATCCCACCCATCAGCGTAGCAAGGCTCCCATTTCTCCATGGCCGGTCCTGCATTTCTGGTTTGGACACTTTTTTCCGCATGGCCCTTTTGCCCGCTGGGAAGCGAGACTTCTTTGGAGCGCTGATTGGCCTTTCCAGGTTGCTTGGTTGGCCAAAAAGGGCGTATGCGTTTTTTCCTGAATATATTCAGGAAAAAACGCATACGCCCTTTTTGGCCAAGGGCATCATTGTCCACGTTTTGCCGCTTTTCATGTGCTTTCAAGGCGATTCGAATCTACCTCCTGAAATCTGTTTCCTGCAATTCTGCCTTGCTTTCAAAGCCTCTTCGTTGCCTTCCCTTAATATATTTGTGGACGAGAGGTATCATTTAAAACTCTGCAGGTTTGTGAATTGCAGTGCCCCTGAGCTCCATTTTTCAACTCGCTTTTTTGGGAGCTGGCCGCAAAAGCGCAGGATTGCTTCAGGCCCTCTTCTGGTTCTGGGGGGCAGGCTGAGCTTGTGCTTAATTCTTCTTCCTGATGGGAAAATAGAGTGACCTGTGCCTGTCCCAACACCTAGAGCTAGTCTCTCATTGGTTCCCCCTCTTCCCGTTCATCCTCAGGACAAATTGCAACCTGTACGGAACAGGAGGTTAAAGGTGCTGATTCTCCAAGGAGGGAGATGGCTAGTAAATCGGCTGGAATGGCGAACCCGAGCAAAGGAGATGAGAAATGAGGTGCGTTTTAGAAACCTTTCCCGATCACACGGTGTACCATCTTCTGGGTTTCTCATGCCTGTTTTCGACGTAGGAAGATGCCCTTGAACCTGGAGATTTGGGACCCATGGGATGGGTACCATGCAGTATTACTGGAAAGGGTCTGCGTTGGCTCACCCAACCTCACCGAACCTCTCAGCCCCAAGAGTGTCCACCCTTATGTCTCAATCAGCTGTGGGTCTAGATATGGTCAATCCAGGTTGCATCACAGCCCCTGAACGAATTTTGTAAGAATTTCTCTCTCTTTCACTGTCTTTGTTTCACGGGTTTTGAAAAGTAATTTATTTTTATAATGGGGTTTAGCTGCTTTTCACGGCTGTGTTTATGCCGCTTTACACCCCCTTGACTCACTTACAGAGAGATATCAATACATAGGTTTGAAGATTCTTACTAGTCAGATATATTCTTGTGCGGTGAATAGGGGGTGTTGAGTCCAGTTCACTGAAAAAGGAATAGGTCTTGTCTCTTACATATTGGGTTTATGGAACGGTATCGGAGCTAATGTGAAACCCTTGTTTTATGCATCACCCCACCTCACCTTTCCCGTTCAGCAGCCATAGAGTGTTTCCTAAACGTGTGACTCTGTTCTGTTTTGTAATTCAGTTCAAGTGTAGCGGTTTTTACATTCCCTCTCTAAGTGATATCTTATGATAAGTGTCTTTTTCTGTGTGACTTATTTCACTTAGAATCGTCGTACCTAAATCCACTCATCGTGCTGCTACTAGCCTTATGACGTGGATTTCATGGCTGAGTGATATTCCATTGTACATGAGGTCCACAACTTCTTTATCCATTTTTCGCTTTCCTAGGATATTTAAGGTGTAATGAAGTGGGGGTTCTTGTCAACAGAGCAGCCCTAAACTTTGGGGTGCCTGTGTCTTGCTGATTTTTAGTTTTCCCAATTTATACGCCCATGAGTGGAAGTGCCCTATGCTCTCCAAGCTGTGTTTTTTAGATGTTTCAGAACACACCGTACATTTCTCCGGAGTGGCTGTTGGCAATTTACATCCCACCCATCAGCGTAGCAAGGCTCCCATTTCTCCATGGCCGGTCCTGCATTTCTGTTTTGGACACTTTTTTCCACATGGCCCTTTTGCCCGCTGGGAAGCGAGACTTCTTTGGAGCGCTGATTGGCCTTTCCAGGTTGCTTGGTTGGCCAAAAAGGGCGTATGCGTTTTTTCCTGAATATATTCAGGAAAAAACGCATACGCCCTTTTTGGCCAAGGGCATCATTGTCCACGTTTTGCCGCTTTTCATGTGCTTTCAAGGCGAGTCGAATCTACCTCCTGAAATCTGTTTCCTGCAATTCTGCCTTGCTTTCAAAGCCTCTTCGTTGCCTTCCCTTAATATATTTGTGGACGAGAGGTATCATTTAAAACTCTGCAGGTTTGTGAATTGCAGTGCCCCTGAGCTCCATTTTTCAACTCGCTTTTTTGGGAGCTGGCCGCAAAAGCGCAGGATTGCTTCAGGCCCTCTTCTGGTTCTGGGGGGCAGGCTGAGCTTGTGCTTAATTCTTCTTCCTGATGGGAAAATAGAGTGACCTGTGCCTGTCCCAACACCTAGAGCTAGTCTCTCATTGGTTCCCCCTCTTCCCGTTCATCCTCAGGACAAATTGCAACCTGTACGGAACAGGAGGTTAAAGGTGCTGATTCTCCAAGGAGGGAGATGGCTAGTAAATCGGCTGGAATGGCGAACCCGAGCAAAGGAGATGAGAAATGAGGTGCGTTTTAGAAACCTTTCCCGATCACACGGTGTACCATCTTCTGGGTTTCTCATGCCTGTTTTCGACGTAGGAAGATGCCCTTGAACCTGGAGATTTGGGACCCATGGGATGGGTACCATGCAGTATTGCTTGAAAGGGTCTGCGTTGGCTCACCCAACCTCACCGAACCTCTCAGCCCCAAGAGTGTCCACCCTTATGTCTCAATCAGCTGTGGGTCTAGATATGGTCAATCCAGGTTGCATCACAGCCCCTGAACGAATTTTGTAAGAATTTCTCTCTCTTTCACTGTCTTTGTTTCACGGGTTTTGAAAAGTAATTTATTTTTATAATGGGGTTTAGCTGCTTTTCACGGCTGTGTTTATGCCGCTTTACACCCCCTTGACTCACTTACAGAGAGATATCAATACATAGGTTTGAAGATTCTTACTAGTCAGATATATTCTTGTGCGGTGACTAGGGGGTGTTGAGTCCAGTTCACTGAAAAAGGAATAGGTCTTGTCTCTTACATATTGGGTTTATGGAACGGTATCTGAGCTAATTTGAAACCCTTGTTTTATGCATCACCCCACCTCACCTTTCCCGTTCAGCAGCCATAGTGTGTTTCCTAAACGTGGGACTCTGTTCTGTTTTGCAATTCAGTTCAAGTGTAGCGGTTTTTACATTCCCTCTAGAAGTGATATCTTATGATAAGTGTCTTTTTCTGTGTGACTTATTTCACTTAGAATCGTCGTACCTAAATCCACTCATCGTGCTGCTACTAGCCTTATGACGTTGATTTCATGGCTGAGTGATATTCCATTGTACATGAGGACCCCAACTTCTTTATCCATTTTTCTCTTTCCTAGGATATTTAAGGTGTAATGAAGTGGGGGTTCTTGTCCACAGAGCAGCCCTAAACTTTGGGGTGCCTGTGTCTTGCTGATTTTTAGTTTTCCCAATTTATACGCCCATGAGTGGAAGTGCCCTATGCTCTCCAAGCTGTGTTTTTTAGATGTTTCAGAACACACCGTACACTTCTCCAGAGTGGCTGTTGGCAATTTACATCCCACCCATCAGCGTAGCAAGGCTCCCATTTCTCCATGGCCGGTCCTGCATTTCTGGTTTGGACACTTTTTTCCGCATGGCCCTTTTGCCCGCTGGGAAGCGAGACTTCTTTGGAGCGCTGATTGGCCTTTCCAGGTTGCTTGGTTGGCCAAAAAGGGCGTATGCGTTTTTTCCTGAATATATTCAGGAAAAAACGCATACGCCCTTTTTGGCCAAGGGCATCATTGTCCACGTTTTGCCGCTTTTCATGTGCTTTCAAGGCGAGTCGAATCTACCTCCTGAAATCTGTTTCCTGCAATTCTGCCTTGCTTTCAAAGCCTCTTCGTTGCCTTCCCTTAATATATTTGTGGACGAGAGGTATCATTTAAAACTCTGCAGGTTTGTGAATTGCAGTGCCCCTGAGCTCCATTTTTCAACTCGCTTTTTTGGGAGCTGGCCGCAAAAGCGCAGGATTGCTTCAGGCCCTCTTCTGGTTCTGGGGGGCAGGCTGAGCTTGTGCTTAATTCTTCTTCCTGATGGGAAAATAGAGTGACCTGTGCCTGTCCCAACACCTAGAGCTAGTCTCTCATTGGTTCCCCCTCTTCCCGTTCATCCTCAGGACAAATTGCAACCTGTACGGAACAGGAGGTTAAAGGTGCTGATTCTCCAAGGAGGGAGATGGCTAGTAAATCGGCTGGAATGGCGAACCCGAGCAAAGGAGATGAGAAATGAGGTGCGTTTTAGAAACCTTTCCCGATCACACGGTGTACCATCTTCTGGGTTTCTCATGCCTGTTTTCGACGTAGGAAGATGCCCTTGAACCTGGAGATTTGGGACCCATGGGATGGGTACCATGCAGTATTACTTGAAAGGGTCTGCGTTGGCTCACCCAACCTCACCGAACCTCTCAGCCCCAAGAGTGTCCACCCTTATGTCTCAATCAGCTGTGGGTCTAGATATGGTCAATCCAGGTTGCATCACAGCCCCTGAACGAATTTTGTAAGAATTTCTCTCTCTTTCACTGTCTTTGTTTCACGGGTTTTGAAAAGTAATTTATTTTTATAATGGGGTTTAGCTGCTTTTCACGGCTGTGTTTATGCCGCTTTACACCCCCTTGACTCACTTACAGAGAGATATCAATACATAGGTTTGAAGATTCTTACTAGTCAGATATATTCTTGTGCGGTGACTAGGGGGTGTTGAGTCCAGTTCACTGAAAAAGGAATAGGTCTTGTCTCTTACATATTGGGTTTATGGAACGGTATCTGAGCTAATTTGAAACCCTTGTTTTATGCATCACCCCACCTCACCTTTCCCGTTCAGCAGCCATAGTGTGTTTCCTAAACGTGGGACTCTGTTCTGTTTTGCAATTCAGTTCAAGTGTAGCGGTTTTTACATTCCCTCTAGAAGTGATATCTTATGATAAGTGTCTTTTTCTGTGTGACTTATTTCACTTAGAATCGTCGTACCTAAATCCACTCATCGTGCTGCTACTAGCCTTATGACGTTGATTTCATGGCTGAGTGATATTCCATTGTACATGAGGACCCCAACTTCTTTATCCATTTTTCTCTTTCCTAGGATATTTAAGGTGTAATGAAGTGGGGGTTCTTGTCCACAGAGCAGCCCTAAACTTTGGGGTGCCTGTGTCTTGCTGATTTTTAGTTTTCCCAATTTATACGCCCATGAGTGGAAGTGCCCTATGCTCTCCAAGCTGTGTTTTTTAGATGTTTCAGAACACACCGTACACTTCTCCAGAGTGGCTGTTGGCAATTTACATCCCACCCATCAGCGTAGCAAGGCTCCCATTTCTCCATGGCCGGTCCTGCATTTCTGGTTTGGACACTTTTTTCCGCATGGCCCTTTTGCCCGCTGGGAAGCGAGACTTCTTTGGAGCGCTGATTGGCCTTTCCAGGTTGCTTGGTTGGCCAAAAAGGGCGTATGCGTTTTTTCCTGAATATATTCAGGAAAAAACGCATACGCCCTTTTTGGCCAAGGGCATCATTGTCCACGTTTTGCCGCTTTTCATGTGCTTTCAAGGCGAGTCGAATCTACCTCCTGAAATCTGTTTCCTGCAATTCTGCCTTGCTTTCAAAGCCTCTTCGTTGCCTTCCCTTAATATATTTGTGGACGAGAGGTATCATTTAAAACTCTGCAGGTTTGTGAATTGCAGTGCCCCTGAGCTCCATTTTTCAACTCGCTTTTTTGGGAGCTGGCCGCAAAAGCGCAGGATTGCTTCAGGCCCTCTTCTGGTTCTGGGGGGCAGGCTGAGCTTGTGCTTAATTCTTCTTCCTGATGGGAAAATAGAGTGACCTGTGCCTGTCCCAACACCTAGAGCTAGTCTCTCATTGGTTCCCCCTCTTCCCGTTCATCCTCAGGACAAATTGCAACCTGTACGGAACAGGAGGTTAAAGGTGCTGATTCTCCAAGGAGGGAGATGGCTAGTAAATCGGCTGGAATGGCGAACCCGAGCAAAGGAGATGAGAAATGAGGTGCGTTTTAGAAACCTTTCCCGATCACACGGTGTACCATCTTCTGGGTTTCTCATGCCTGTTTTCGACGTAGGAAGATGCCCTTGAACCTGGAGATTTGGGACCCATGGGATGGGTACCATGCAGTATTACTTGAAAGGGTCTGCGTTGGCTCACCCAACCTCACCGAACCTCTCAGCCCCAAGAGTGTCCACCCTTATGTCTCAATCAGCTGTGGGTCTAGATATGGTCAATCCAGGTTGCATCACAGCCCCTGAACGAATTTTGTAAGAATTTCTCTCTCTTTCACTGTCTTTGTTTCACGGGTTTTGAAAAGTAATTTATTTTTATAATGGGGTTTAGCTGCTTTTCACGGCTGTGTTTATGCCGCTTTACACCCCCTTGACTCACTTACAGAGAGATATCAATACATAGGTTTGAAGATTCTTACTAGTCAGATATATTCTTGTGCGGTGACTAGGGGGTGTTGAGTCCAGTTCACTGAAAAAGGAATAGGTCTTGTCTCTTACATATTGGGTTTATGGAACGGTATCTGAGCTAATTTGAAACCCTTGTTTTATGCATCACCCCACCTCACCTTTCCCGTTCAGCAGCCATAGTGTGTTTCCTAAACGTGGGACTCTGTTCTGTTTTGCAATTCAGTTCAAGTGTAGCGGTTTTTACATTCCCTCTAGAAGTGATATCTTATGATAAGTGTCTTTTTCTGTGTGACTTATTTCACTTAGAATCGTCGTACCTAAATCCACTCATCGTGCTGCTACTAGCCTTATGACGTTGATTTCATGGCTGAGTGATATTCCATTGTACATGAGGACCCCAACTTCTTTATCCATTTTTCTCTTTCCTAGGATATTTAAGGTGTAATGAAGTGGGGGTTCTTGTCCACAGAGCAGCCCTAAACTTTGGGGTGCCTGTGTCTTGCTGATTTTTAGTTTTCCCAATTTATACGCCCATGAGTGGAAGTGCCCTATGCTCTCCAAGCTGTGTTTTTTAGATGTTTCAGAACACACCGTACACTTCTCCAGAGTGGCTGTTGGCAATTTACATCCCACCCATCAGCGTAGCAAGGCTCCCATTTCTCCATGGCCGGTCCTGCATTTCTGGTTTGGACACTTTTTTCCGCATGGCCCTTTTGCCCGCTGGGAAGCGAGACTTCTTTGGAGCGCTGATTGGCCTTTCCAGGTTGCTTGGTTGGCCAAAAAGGGCGTATGCGTTTTTTCCTGAATATATTCAGGAAAAAACGCATACGCCCTTTTTGGCCAAGGGCATCATTGTCCACGTTTTGCCGCTTTTCATGTGCTTTCAAGGCGATTCGAATCTACCTCCTGAAATCTGTTTCCTGCAATTCTGCCTTGCTTTCAAAGCCTCTTCGTTGCCTTCCCTTAATATATTTGTGGACGAGAGGTATCATTTAAAACTCTGCAGGTTTGTGAATTGCAGTGCCCCTGAGCTCCATTTTTCAACTCGCTTTTTTGGGAGCTGGCCGCAAAAGCGCAGGATTGCTTCAGGCCCTCTTCTGGTTCTGGGGGGCAGGCTGAGCTTGTGCTTAATTCTTCTTCCTGATGGGAAAATAGAGTGACCTGTGCCTGTCCCAACACCTAGAGCTAGTCTCTCATTGGTTCCCCCTCTTCCCGTTCATCCTCAGGACAAATTGCAACCTGTACGGAACAGGAGGTTAAAGGTGCTGATTCTCCAAGGAGGGAGATGGCTAGTAAATCGGCTGGAATGGCGAACCCGAGCAAAGGAGATGAGAAATGAGGTGCGTTTTAGAAACCTTTCCCGATCACACGGTGTACCATCTTCTGGGTTTCTCATGCCTGTTTTCGACGTAGGAAGATGCCCTTGAACCTGGAGATTTGGGACCCATGGGATGGGTACCATGCAGTATTACTTGAAAGGGTCTGCGTTGGCTCACCCAACCTCACCGAACCTCTCAGCCCCAAGAGTGTCCACCCTTATGTCTCAATCAGCTGTGGGTCTAGATATGGTCAATCCAGGTTGCATCACAGCCCCTGAACGAATTTTGTAAGAATTTCTCTCTCTTTCACTGTCTTTGTTTCACGGGTTTTGAAAAGTAATTTATTTTTATAATGGGGTTTAGCTGCTTTTCACGGCTGTGTTTATGCCGCTTTACACCCCCTTGACTCACTTACAGAGAGATATCAATACATAGGTTTGAAGATTCTTACTAGTCAGATATATTCTTGTGCGGTGAATAGGGGGTGTTGAGTCCAGTTCACTGAAAAAGGAATAGGTCTTGTCTCTTACATATTGGGTTTATGGAACGGTATCTGAGCTAATTTGAAACCCTTGTTTTATGCATCACCCCACCTCACCTTTCCCGTTCAGCAGCCATAGTGTGTTTCCTAAACGTGGGACTCTGTTCTGTTTTGCAATTCAGTTCAAGTGTAGCGGTTTTTACATTCCCTCTAGAAGTGATATCTTATGATAAGTGTCTTTTTCTGTGTGACTTATTTCACTTAGAATCGTCGTACCTAAATCCACTCATCGTGCTGCTACTAGCCTTATGACGTTGATTTCATGGCTGAGTGATATTCCATTGTACATGAGGACCACAACTTCTTTATCCATTTTTCTCTTTCCTAGGATATTTAAGGTGTAATGAAGTGGGGGTTCTTGTCCACAGAGCAGCCCTAAACTTTGGGGTGCCTGTGTCTTGCTGATTTTTAGTTTTCCCAATTTATACGCCCATGAGTGGATGTGCCCTATGCTCTCCAAGCTGTGTTTTTTAGATGTTTCAGAACACACCGTACACTTCTCCAGAGTGGCTGTTGGCAATTTACATCCCACCCATCAGCGTAGCAAGGCTCCCATTTCTCCATGGCCGGTCCTGCATTTCTGGTTTGGACACTTTTTTCCGCATGGCCCTTTTGCCCGCTGGGAAGCGAGACTTCTTTGGAGCGCTGATTGGCCTTTCCAGGTTGCTTGGTTGGCCAAAAAGGGCGTATGCGTTTTTTCCTGAATATATTCAGGAAAAAACGCATACGCCCTTTTTGGCCAAGGGCATCATTGTCCACGTTTTGCCGCTTTTCATGTGCTTTCAAGGCGAGTCGAATCTACCTCCTGAAATCTGTTTCCTGCAATTCTGCCTTGCTTTCAAAGCCTCTTCGTTGCCTTCCCTTAATATATTTGTGGACGAGAGGTATCATTTAAAACTCTGCAGGTTTGTGAATTGCAGTGCCCCTGAGCTCCATTTTTCAACTCGCTTTTTTGGGAGCTGGCCGCAAAAGCGCAGGATTGCTTCAGGCCCTCTTCTGGTTCTGGGGGGCAGGCTGAGCTTGTGCTTAATTCTTCTTCCTGATGGGAAAATAGAGTGACCTGTGCCTGTCCCAACACCTAGAGCTAGTCTCTCATTGGTTCCCCCTCTTCCCGTTCATCCTCAGGACAAATTGCAACCTGTACGGAACAGGAGGTTAAAGGTGCTGATTCTCCAAGGAGGGAGATGGCTAGTAAATCGGCTGGAATGGCGAACCCGAGCAAAGGAGATGAGAAATGAGGTGCGTTTTAGAAACCTTTCCCGATCACACGGTGTACCATCTTCTGGGTTTCTCATGCCTGTTTTCGACGTAGGAAGATGCCCTTGAACCTGGAGATTTGGGACCCATGGGATGGGTACCATGCAGTATTACTTGAAAGGGTCTGCGTTGGCTCACCCAACCTCACCGAACCTCTCAGCCCCAAGAGTGTCCACCCTTATGTCTCAATCAGCTGTGGGTCTAGATATGGTCAATCCAGGTTGCATCACAGCCCCTGAACGAATTTTGTAAGAATTTCTCTCTCTTTCACTGTCTTTGTTTCACGGGTTTTGAAAAGTAATTTATTTTTATAATGGGGTTTAGCTGCTTTTCACGGCTGTGTTTATGCCGCTTTACACCCCCTTGACTCACTTACAGAGAGATATCAATACATAGGTTTGAAGATTCTTACTAGTCAGATATATTCTTGTGCGGTGAATAGGGGGTGTTGAGTCCAGTTCACTGAAAAAGGAATAGGTCTTGTCTCTTACATATTGGGTTTATGGAACGGTATCTGAGCTAATTTGAAACCCTTGTTTTATGCATCACCCCACCTCACCTTTCCCGTTCAGCAGCCATAGTGTGTTTCCTAAACGTGGGACTCTGTTCTGTTTTGCAATTCAGTTCAAGTGTAGCGGTTTTTACATTCCCTCTAGAAGTGATATCTTATGATAAGTGTCTTTTTCTGTGTGACTTATTTCACTTAGAATCGTCGTACCTAAATCCACTCATCGTGCTGCTACTAGCCTTATGACGTTGATTTCATGGCTGAGTGATATTCCATTGTACATGAGGACCCCAACTTCTTTATCCATTTTTCTCTTTCCTAGGATATTTAAGGTGTAATGAAGTGGGGGTTCTTGTCCACAGAGCAGCCCTAAACTTTGGGGTGCCTGTGTCTTGCTGATTTTTAGTTTTCCCAATTTATACGCCCATGAGTGGATGTGCCCTATGCTCTCCAAGCTGTGTTTTTTAGATGTTTCAGAACACACCGTACACTTCTCCAGAGTGGCTGTTGGCAATTTACATCCCACCCATCAGCGTAGCAAGGCTCCCATTTCTCCATGGCCGGTCCTGCATTTCTGGTTTGGACACTTTTTTCCGCATGGCCCTTTTGCCCGCTGGGAAGCGAGACTTCTTTGGAGCGCTGATTGGCCTTTCCAGGTTGCTTGGTTGGCCAAAAAGGGCGTATGCGTTTTTTCCTGAATATATTCAGGAAAAAACGCATACGCCCTTTTTGGCCAAGGGCATCATTGTCCACGTTTTGCCGCTTTTCATGTGCTTTCAAGGCGAGTCGAATCTACCTCCTGAAATCTGTTTCCTGCAATTCTGCCTTGCTTTCAAAGCCTCTTCGTTGCCTTCCCTTAATATATTTGTGGACGAGAGGTATCATTTAAAACTCTGCAGGTTTGTGAATTGCAGTGCCCCTGAGCTCCATTTTTCAACTCGCTTTTTTGGGAGCTGGCCGCAAAAGCGCAGGATTGCTTCAGGCCCTCTTCTGGTTCTGGGGGGCAGGCTGAGCTTGTGCTTAATTCTTCTTCCTGATGGGAAAATAGAGTGACCTGTGCCTGTCCCAACACCTAGAGCTAGTCTCTCATTGGTTCCCCCTCTTCCCGTTCATCCTCAGGACAAATTGCAACCTGTACGGAACAGGAGGTTAAAGGTGCTGATTCTCCAAGGAGGGAGATGGCTAGTAAATCGGCTGGAATGGCGAACCCGAGCAAAGGAGATGAGAAATGAGGTGCGTTTTAGAAACCTTTCCCGATCACACGGTGTACCATCTTCTGGGTTTCTCATGCCTGTTTTCGACGTAGGAAGATGCCCTTGAACCTGGAGATTTGGGACCCATGGGATGGGTACCATGCAGTATTACTTGAAAGGGTCTGCGTTGGCTCACCCAACCTCACCGAACCTCTCAGCCCCAAGAGTGTCCACCCTTATGTCTCAATCAGCTGTGGGTCTAGATATGGTCAATCCAGGTTGCATCACAGCCCCTGAACGAATTTTGTAAGAATTTCTCTCTCTTTCACTGTCTTTGTTTCACGGGTTTTGAAAAGTAATTTATTTTTATAATGGGGTTTAGCTGCTTTTCACGGCTGTGTTTATGCCGCTTTACACCCCCTTGACTCACTTACAGAGAGATATCAATACATAGGTTTGAAGATTCTTACTAGTCAGATATATTCTTGTGCGGTGAATAGGGGGTGTTGAGTCCAGTTCACTGAAAAAGGAATAGGTCTTGTCTCTTACATATTGGGTTTATGGAACGGTATCTGAGCTAATTTGAAACCCTTGTTTTATGCATCACCCCACCTCACCTTTCCCGTTCAGCAGCCATAGTGTGTTTCCTAAACGTGGGACTCTGTTCTGTTTTGCAATTCAGTTCAAGTGTAGCGGTTTTTACATTCCCTCTAGAAGTGATATCTTATGATAAGTGTCTTTTTCTGTGTGACTTATTTCACTTAGAATCGTCGTACCTAAATCCACTCATCGTGCTGCTACTAGCCTTATGACGTTGATTTCATGGCTGAGTGATATTCCATTGTACATGAGGACCACAACTTCTTTATCCATTTTTCTCTTTCCTAGGATATTTAAGGTGTAATGAAGTGGGGGTTCTTGTCCACAGAGCAGCCCTAAACTTTGGGGTGCCTGTGTCTTGCTGATTTTTAGTTTTCCCAATTTATACGCCCATGAGTGGAAGTGCCCTATGCTCTCCAAGCTGTGTTTTTTAGATGTTTCAGAACACACCGTACACTTCTCCAGAGTGGCTGTTGGCAATTTACATCCCACCCATCAGCGTAGCAAGGCTCCCATTTCTCCATGGCCGGTCCTGCATTTCTGGTTTGGACACTTTTTTCCGCATGGCCCTTTTGCCCGCTGGGAAGCGAGACTTCTTTGGAGCGCTGATTGGCCTTTCCAGGTTGCTTGGTTGGCCAAAAAGGGCGTATGCGTTTTTTCCTGAATATATTCAGGAAAAAACGCATACGCCCTTTTTGGCCAAGGGCATCATTGTCCACGTTTTGCCGCTTTTCATGTGCTTTCAAGGCGATTCGAATCTACCTCCTGAAATCTGTTTCCTGCAATTCTGCCTTGCTTTCAAAGCCTCTTCGTTGCCTTCCCTTAATATATTTGTGGACGAGAGGTATCATTTAAAACTCTGCAGGTTTGTGAATTGCAGTGCCCCTGAGCTCCATTTTTCAACTCGCTTTTTTGGGAGCTGGCCGCAAAAGCGCAGGATTGCTTCAGGCCCTCTTCTGGTTCTGGGGGGCAGGCTGAGCTTGTGCTTAATTCTTCTTCCTGATGGGAAAATAGAGTGACCTGTGCCTGTCCCAACACCTAGAGCTAGTCTCTCATTGGTTCCCCCTCTTCCCGTTCATCCTCAGGACAAATTGCAACCTGTACGGAACAGGAGGTTAAAGGTGCTGATTCTCCAAGGAGGGAGATGGCTAGTAAATCGGCTGGAATGGCGAACCCGAGCAAAGGAGATGAGAAATGAGGTGCGTTTTAGAAACCTTTCCCGATCACACGGTGTACCATCTTCTGGGTTTCTCATGCCTGTTTTCGACGTAGGAAGATGCCCTTGAACCTGGAGATTTGGGACCCATGGGATGGGTACCATGCAGTATTACTGGAAAGGGTCTGCGTTGGCTCACCCAACCTCACCGAACCTCTCAGCCCCAAGAGTGTCCACCCTTATGTCTCAATCAGCTGTGGGTCTAGATATGGTCAATCCAGGTTGCATCACAGCCCCTGAACGAATTTTGTAAGAATTTCTCTCTCTTTCACTGTCTTTGTTTCACGGGTTTTGAAAAGTAATTTATTTTTATAATGGGGTTTAGCTGCTTTTCACGGCTGTGTTTATGCCGCTTTACACCCCCTTGACTCACTTACAGAGAGATATCAATACATAGGTTTGAAGATTCTTACTAGTCAGATATATTCTTGTGCGGTGAATAGGGGGTGTTGAGTCCAGTTCACTGAGCAAGGAGTAGGTCTTGTCTATTACATATTGGGTTTATGGAACGGTATCGGAGCTAATTTGAAACCCTTGTTTTATGCATCACCCCACCTCACCTTTCCCGTTCAGCAGCCATAGTGTGTTTCCTAAACGTGGGACTCTGTTCTGTTTTGCAATTCAGTTCAAGTGTAGCGGTTTTTACATTCCCTCTAGAAGTGATATCTTATGATAAGTGTCTTTTTCTGTGTGACTTATTTCACTTAGAATCGTCGTACCTAAATCCACTCATCGTGCTGCTACTAGCCTTATGACGTTGATTTCATGGCTGAGTGATATTCCATTGTACATGAGGACCACAACTTCTTTATCCATTTTTCTCTTTCCTAGGATATTTAAGGTGTAATGAAGTGGGGGTTCTTGTCCACAGAGCAGCCCTAAACTTTGGGGTGCCTGTGTCTTGCTGATTTTTAGTTTTCCCAATTTATACGCCCATGAGTGGAAGTGCCCTATGCTCTCCAAGCTGTGTTTTTTAGATGTTTCAGAACACACCGTACACTTCTCCAGAGTGGCTGTTGGCAATTTACATCCCACCCATCAGCGTAGCAAGGCTCCCATTTCTCCATGGCCGGTCCTGCATTTCTGGTTTGGACACTTTTTTCCGCATGGCCCTTTTGCCCGCTGGGAAGCGAGACTTCTTTGGAGCGCTGATTGGCCTTTCCAGGTTGCTTGGTTGGCCAAAAAGGGCGTATGCGTTTTTTCCTGAATATATTCAGGAAAAAACGCATACGCCCTTTTTGGCCAAGGGCATCATTGTCCACGTTTTGCCGCTTTTCATGTGCTTTCAAGGCGATTCGAATCTACCTCCTGAAATCTGTTTCCTGCAATTCTGCCTTGCTTTCAAAGCCTCTTCGTTGCCTTCCCTTAATATATTTGTGGACGAGAGGTATCATTTAAAACTCTGCAGGTTTGTGAATTGCAGTGCCCCTGAGCTCCATTTTTCAACTCGCTTTTTTGGGAGCTGGCCGCAAAAGCGCAGGATTGCTTCAGGCCCTCTTCTGGTTCTGGGGGGCAGGCTGAGCTTGTGCTTAATTCTTCTTCCTGATGGGAAAATAGAGTGACCTGTGCCTGTCCCAACACCTAGAGCTAGTCTCTCATTGGTTCCCCCTCTTCCCGTTCATCCTCAGGACAAATTGCAACCTGTACGGAACAGGAGGTTAAAGGTGCTGATTCTCCAAGGAGGGAGATGGCTAGTAAATCGGCTGGAATGGCGAACCCGAGCAAAGGAGATGAGAAATGAGGTGCGTTTTAGAAACCTTTCCCGATCACACGGTGTACCATCTTCTGGGTTTCTCATGCCTGTTTTCGACGTAGGAAGATGCCCTTGAACCTGGAGATTTGGGACCCATGGGATGGGTACCATGCAGTATTACTGGAAAGGGTCTGCGTTGGCTCACCCAACCTCACCGAACCTCTCAGCCCCAAGAGTGTCCACCCTTATGTCTCAATCAGCTGTGGGTCTAGATATGGTCAATCCAGGTTGCATCACAGCCCCTGAACGAATTTTGTAAGAATTTCTCTCTCTTTCACTGTCTTTGTTTCACGGGTTTTGAAAAGTAATTTATTTTTATAATGGGGTTTAGCTGCTTTTCACGGCTGTGTTTATGCCGCTTTACACCCCCTTGACTCACTTACAGAGAGATATCAATACATAGGTTTGAAGATTCTTACTAGTCAGATATATTCTTGTGCGGTGAATAGGGGGTGTTGAGTCCAGTTCACTGAGCAAGGAGTAGGTCTTGTCTATTACATATTGGGTTTATGGAACGGTATCGGAGCTAATTTGAAACCCTTGTTTTATGCATCACCCCACCTCACCTTTCCCGTTCAGCAGCCATAGTGTGTTTCCTAAATGTGTGACTCTGTTCTGTTTTGCAATTCAGTTCAAGTGTAGCGGGTTTTACATTCCCTCTAGAAGTGATATCTTATGATAAGTGTCTTTTTCTGTGTGACTTATTTCACTTAGAATCGTCGTACCTAAATCCACTCATCGTGCTGCTACTAGCCTTATGACGTTGATTTCATGGCTGAGTGATATTCCATTGTACATGAGGACCACCACTTCTTTATCCATTTTTCTCTTTCCTAGGATATTTAAGGTGTAATGAAGTGGGGGTTCTTGTCCACAGAGCAGCCCTAAACTTTGGGGTGCCTGTGTCTTGCTGATTTTTAGTTTTCCCAATTTATACGCCCATGAGTGGAAGTGCCCTATGCTCTCCAAGCTGTGTTTTTTAGATGTTTCAGAACACACCGTACACTTCTCCAGAGTGGCTGTTGGCAATTTACATCCCACCCATCAGCGTAGCAAGGCTCCCATTTCTCCATGGCCGGTCCTGCATTTCTGGTTTGGACACTTTTTTCCGCATGGCCCTTTTGCCCGCTGGGAAGCGAGACTTCTTTGGAGCGCTGATTGGCCTTTCCAGGTTGCTTGGTTGGCCAAAAAGGGCGTATGCGCTTTTTCCTGAATATATTCAGGAAAAAACGCATACGCCCTTTTTGGCCAAGGGCATCATTGTCCACGTTTTGCCGCTTTTCATGTGCTTTCAAGGCGAGTCGAATCTACCTCCTGAAATCTGTTTCCTGCAATTCTGCCTTGCTTTCAAAGCCTCTTCGTTGCCTTCCCTTAATATATTTGTGGACGAGAGGTATCATTTAAAACTCTGCAGGTTTGTGAATTGCAGTGCCCCTGAGCTCCATTTTTCAACTCGCTTTTTTGGGAGCTGGCCGCAAAAGCGCAGGATTGCTTCAGGCCCTCTTCTGGTTCTGGGGGGCAGGCTGAGCTTGTGCTTAATTCTTCTTCCTGATGGGAAAATAGAGTGACCTGTGCCTGTCCCAACACCTAGAGCTAGTCTCTCATTGGTTCCCCCTCTTCCCGTTCATCCTCAGGACAAATTGCAACCTGTACGGAACAGGAGGTTAAAGGTGCTGATTCTCCAAGGAGGGAGATGGCTAGTAAATCGGCTGGAATGGCGAACCCGAGCAAAGGAGATGAGAAATGAGGTGCGTTTTAGAAACCTTTCCCGATCACACGGTGTACCATCTTCTGGGTTTCTCATGCCTGTTTTCGACGTAGGAAGATGCCCTTGAACCTGGAGATTTGGGACCCATGGGATGGGTACCATGCAGTATTACTTGAAAGGGTCTGCGTTGGCTCACCCAACCTCACCGAACCTCTCAGCCCCAAGAGTGTCCACCCTTATGTCTCAATCAGCTGTGGGTCTAGATATGGTCAATCCAGGTTGCATCACAGCCCCTGAACGAATTTTGTAAGAATTTCTCTCTCTTTCACTGTCTTTGTTTCACGGGTTTTGAAAAGTAATTTATTTTTATAATGGGGTTTAGCTGCTTTTCACGGCTGTGTTTATGCCGCTTTACACCCCCTTGACTCACTTACAGAGAGATATCAATACATAGGTTTGAAGATTCTTACTAGTCAGATATATTCTTGTGCGGTGAATAGGGGGTGTTGAGTCCAGTTCACTGAAAAAGGAATAGGTCTTGTCTCTTACATATTGGGTTTATGGAACGGTATCGGAGCTAATTTGAAACCCTTGTTTTATGCATCACCCCACCTCACCTTTCCCGTTCAGCAGCCATAGTGTGTTTCCTAAACGTGGGACTCTGTTCTGTTTTGCAATTCAGTTCAAGTGTAGCGGTTTTTACATTCCCTCTAGAAGTGATATCTTATGATAAGTGTCTTTTTCTGTGTGACTTATTTCACTTAGAATCGTCGTACCTAAATCCACTCATCGTGCTGCTACTAGCCTTATGACGTTGATTTCATGGCTGAGTGATATTCCATTGTACATGAGGACCACAACTTCTTTATCCATTTTTCTCTTTCCTAGGATATTTAAGGTGTAATGAAGTGGGGGTTCTTGTCCACAGAGCAGCCCTAAACTTTGGGGTGCCTGTGTCTTGCTGATTTTTAGTTTTCCCAATTTATACGCCCATGAGTGGAAGTGCCCTATGCTCTCCAAGCTGTGTTTTTTAGATGTTTCAGAACACACCGTACACTTCTCCAGAGTGGCTGTTGGCAATTTACATCCCACCCATCAGCGTAGCAAGGCTCCCATTTCTCCATGGCCGGTCCTGCATTTCTGGTTTGGACACTTTTTTCCGCATGGCCCTTTTGCCCGCTGGGAAGCGAGACTTCTTTGGAGCGCTGATTGGCCTTTCCAGGTTGCTTGGTTGGCCAAAAAGGGCGTATGCGTTTTTTCCTGAATATATTCAGGAAAAAACGCATACGCCCTTTTTGGCCAAGGGCATCATTGTCCACGTTTTGCCGCTTTTCATGTGCTTTCAAGGCGAGTCGAATCTACCTCCTGAAATCTGTTTCCTGCAATTCTGCCTTGCTTTCAAAGCCTCTTCGTTGCCTTCCCTTAATATATTTGTGGACGAGAGGTATCATTTAAAACTCTGCAGGTTTGTGAATTGCAGTGCCCCTGAGCTCCATTTTTCAACTCGCTTTTTTGGGTGCTGGCCGCAAAAGCGCAGGATTGCTTCAGGCCCTCTTCTGGTTCTGGGGGGCAGGCTGAGCTTGTGCTTAATTCTTCTTCCTGATGGGAAAATAGAGTGACCTGTGCCTGTCCCAACACCTAGAGCTAGTCTCTCATTGGTTCCCCCTCTTCCCGTTCATCCTCAGGACAAATTGCAACCTGTACGGAACAGGAGGTTAAAGGTGCTGATTCTCCACGGAGGGAGATGGCTAGTAAATCGGCTGGAATGGCGAACCCGAGCAAAGGAGATGAGAAATGAGGTGCGTTTTAGAAACCTTTCCCGATCACACCGTGTACCATCTTCTGGGTTTCTCATGCCTGTTTTCGACGTAGGAAGATGCCCTTGAACCTGGAGATTTGGGACCCATGGGATGGGTACCATGCAGTATTACTTGAAAGGGTCTGCGTTGGCTCACCCAACCTCACCGAACCTCTCAGCCCCAAGAGTGTCCACCCTTATGTCTCAATCAGCTGTGGGTCTAGATATGGTCAATCCAGGTTGCATCACAGCCCCTGAACGAATTTTGTAAGAATTTCTCTCTCTTTCACTGTCTTTGTTTCACGGGTTTTGAAAAGTAATTTATTTTTATAATGGGGTTTAGCTGCTTTTCACGGCTGTGTTTATGCCGCTTTACACCCCCTTGACTCACTTACAGAGAGATATCAATACATAGGTTTGAAGATTCTTACTAGTCAGATATATTCTTGTGCGGTGAATAGGGGGTGTTGAGTCCAGTTCACTGAAAAAGGAATAGGTCTTGTCTCTTACATATTGGGTTTATGGAACGGTATCGGAGCTAATTTGAAACCCTTGTTTTATGCATCACCCCACCTCACCTTTCCCGTTCAGCAGCCATAGTGTGTTTCCTAAACGTGGGACTCTGTTCTGTTTTGCAATTCAGTTCAAGTGTAGCGGTTTTTACATTCCCTCTAGAAGTGATATCTTATGATAAGTGTCTTTTTCTGTGTGACTTATTTCACTTAGAATCGTCGTACCTAAATCCACTCATCGTGCTGCTACTAGCCTTATGACGTTGATTTCATGGCTGAGTGATATTCCATTGTACATGAGGACCACAACTTCTTTATCCATTTTTCTCTTTCCTAGGATATTTAAGGTGTAATGAAGTGGGGGTTCTTGTCCACAGAGCAGCCCTAAACTTTGGGGTGCCTGTGTCTTGCTGATTTTTAGTTTTCCCAATTTATACGCCCATGAGTGGAAGTGCCCTATGCTCTCCAAGCTGTGTTTTTTAGATGTTTCAGAACACACCGTACACTTCTCCAGAGTGGCTGTTGGCAATTTACATCCCACCCATCAGCGTAGCAAGGCTCCCATTTCTCCATGGCCGGTCCTGCATTTCTGGTTTGGACACTTTTTTCCGCATGGCCCTTTTGCCCGCTGGGAAGCGAGACTTCTTTGGAGCGCTGATTGGCCTTTCCAGGTTGCTTGGTTGGCCAAAAAGGGCGTATGCGTTTTTTCCTGAATATATTCAGGAAAAAACGCATACGCCCTTTTTGGCCAAGGGCATCATTGTCCACGTTTTGCCGCTTTTCATGTGCTTTCAAGGCGAGTCGAATCTACCTCCTGAAATCTGTTTCCTGCAATTCTGCCTTGCTTTCAAAGCCTCTTCGTTGCCTTCCCTTAATATATTTGTGGACGAGAGGTATCATTTAAAACTCTGCAGGTTTGTGAATTGCAGTGCCCCTGAGCTCCATTTTTCAACTCGCTTTTTTGGGAGCTGGCCGCAAAAGCGCAGGATTGCTTCAGGCCCTCTTCTGGTTCTGGGGGGCAGGCTGAGCTTGTGCTTAATTCTTCTTCCTGATGGGAAAATAGAGTGACCTGTGCCTGTCCCAACACCTAGAGCTAGTCTCTCATTGGTTCCCCCTCTTCCCGTTCATCCTCAGGACAAATTGCAACCTGTACGGAACAGGAGGTTAAAGGTGCTGATTCTCCAAGGAGGGAGATGGCTAGTAAATCGGCTGGAATGGCGAACCCGAGCAAAGGAGATGAGAAATGAGGTGCGTTTTAGAAACCTTTCCCGATCACACCGTGTACCATCTTCTGGGTTTCTCATGCCTGTTTTCGACGTAGGAAGATGCCCTTGAACCTGGAGATTTGGGACCCATGGGATGGGTACCATGCAGTATTACTTGAAAGGGTCTGCGTTGGCTCACCCAACCTCACCGAACCTCTCAGCCCCAAGAGTGTCCACCCTTATGTCTCAATCAAATGTGGGTCTAGATATGGTCAATCCAGGTTGCATCACAGCCCCTGAACGAATTTTGTAAGAATTTTTCTCTCTTTCACTGTCTTTGTTTCACGGGTTTTGAAAAGTAATTTATTTTTATAATGGGGTTTAGCTGCTTTTCACGGCTGTGTTTATGCCGCTTTACACCCCCTTGACTCACTTACAGAGAGATATCAATACATAGGTTTGAAGATTCTTACTAGTCAGATATATTCTTGTGCGGTGACTAGGGGGTGTTGAGTCCAGTTCACTGAAAAAGGAATAGGTCTTGTCTCTTACATATTGGGTTTATGGAACGGTATCTGAGCTAATTTGAAACCCTTGTTTTATGCATCACCCCACCTCACCTTTCCCGTTCAGCAGCCATAGTGTGTTTCCTAAACGTGGGACTCTGTTCTGTTTTGCAATTCAGTTCAAGTGTAGCGGTTTTTACATTCCCTCTAGAAGTGATATCTTATGATAAGTGTCTTTTTCTGTGTGACTTATTTCACTTAGAATCGTCGTACCTAAATCCACTCATCGTGCTGCTACTAGCCTTATGACGTTGATTTCATGGCTGAGTGATATTCCATTGTACATGAGGACCACAACTTCTTTATCCATTTTTCTCTTTCCTAGGATATTTAAGGTGTAATGAAGTGGGGGTTCTTGTCCACAGAGCAGCCCTAAACTTTGGGGTGCCTGTGTCTTGCTGATTTTTAGTTTTCCCAATTTATACGCCCATGAGTGGAAGTGCCCTATGCTCTCCAAGCTGTGTTTTTTAGATGTTTCAGAACACACCGTACACTTCTCCAGAGTGGCTGTTGGCAATTTACATCCCACCCATCAGCGTAGCAAGGCTCCCATTTCTCCATGGCCGGTCCTGCATTTCTGGTTTGGACACTTTTTTCCGCATGGCCCTTTTGCCCGCTGGGAAGCGAGACTTCTTTGGAGCGCTGATTGGCCTTTCCAGGTTGCTTGGTTGGCCAAAAAGGGCGTATGCGTTTTTTCCTGAATATATTCAGGAAAAAACGCATACGCCCTTTTTGGCCAAGGGCATCATTGTCCACGTTTTGCCGCTTTTCATGTGCTTTCAAGGCGAGTCGAATCTACCTCCTGAAATCTGTTTCCTGCAATTCTGCCTTGCTTTCAAAGCCTCTTCGTTGCCTTCCCTTAATATATTTGTGGACGAGAGGTATCATTTAAAACTCTGCAGGTTTGTGAATTGCAGTGCCCCTGAGCTCCATTTTTCAACTCGCTTTTTTGGGTGCTGGCCGCAAAAGCGCAGGATTGCTTCAGGCCCTCTTCTGGTTCTGGGGGGCAGGCTGAGCTTGTGCTTAATTCTTCTTCCTGATGGGAAAATAGAGTGACCTGTGCCTGTCCCAACACCTAGAGCTAGTCTCTCATTGGTTCCCCCTCTTCCCGTTCATCCTCAGGACAAATTGCAACCTGTACGGAACAGGAGGTTAAAGGTGCTGATTCTCCAAGGAGGGAGATGGCTAGTAAATCGGCTGGAATGGCGAACCCGAGCAAAGGAGATGAGAAATGAGGTGCGTTTTAGAAACCTTTCCCGATCACACGGTGTACCATCTTCTGGGTTTCTCATGCCTGTTTTCGACGTAGGAAGATGCCCTTGAACCTGGAGATTTGGGACCCATGGGATGGGTACCATGCAGTATTACTTGAAAGGGTCTGCGTTGGCTCACCCAACCTCACCGAACCTCTCAGCCCCAAGAGTGTCCACCCTTATGTCTCAATCAGCTGTGGGTCTAGATATGGTCAATCCAGGTTGCATCACAGCCCCTGAACGAATTTTGTAAGAATTTCTCTCTCTTTCACTGTCTTTGTTTCACGGGTTTTGAAAAGTAATTTATTTTTATAATGGGGTTTAGCTGCTTTTCACGGCTGTGTTTATGCCGCTTTACACCCCCTTGACTCACTTACAGAGAGATATCAATACATAGGTTTGAAGATTCTTACTAGTCAGATATATTCTTGTGCGGTGAATAGGGGGTGTTGAGTCCAGTTCACTGAAAAAGGAATAGGTCTTGTCTCTTACATATTGGGTTTATGGAACGGTATCTGAGCTAATTTGAAACCCTTGTTTTATGCATCACCCCACCTCACCTTTCCCGTTCAGCAGCCATAGTGTGTTTCCTAAACGTGGGACTCTGTTCTGTTTTGCAATTCAGTTCAAGTGTAGCGGTTTTTACATTCCCTCTAGAAGTGATATCTTATGATAAGTGTCTTTTTCTGTGTGACTTATTTCACTTAGAATCGTCGTACCTAAATCCACTCATCGTGCTGCTACTAGCCTTATGACGTTGATTTCATGGCTGAGTGATATTCCATTGTACATGAGGACCACAACTTCTTTATCCATTTTTCTCTTTCCTAGGATATTTAAGGTGTAATGAAGTGGGGGTTCTTGTCCACAGAGCAGCCCTAAACTTTGGGGTGCCTGTGTCTTGCTGATTTTTAGTTTTCCCAATTTATACGCCCATGAGTGGAAGTGCCCTATGCTCTCCAAGCTGTGTTTTTTAGATGTTTCAGAACACACCGTACACTTCTCCAGAGTGGCTGTTGGCAATTTACATCCCACCCATCAGCGTAGCAAGGCTCCCATTTCTCCATGGCCGGTCCTGCATTTCTGGTTTGGACACTTTTTTCCGCATGGCCCTTTTGCCCGCTGGGAAGCGAGACTTCTTTGGAGCGCTGATTGGCCTTTCCAGGTTGCTTGGTTGGCCAAAAAGGGCGTATGCGTTTTTTCCTGAATATATTCAGGAAAAAACGCATACGCCCTTTTTGGCCAAGGGCATCATTGTCCACGTTTTGCCGCTTTTCATGTGCTTTCAAGGCGAGTCGAATCTACCTCCTGAAATCTGTTTCCTGCAATTCTGCCTTGCTTTCAAAGCCTCTTCGTTGCCTTCCCTTAATATATTTGTGGACGAGAGGTATCATTTAAAACTCTGCAGGTTTGTGAATTGCAGTGCCCCTGAGCTCCATTTTTCAACTCGCTTTTTTGGGAGCTGGCCGCAAAAGCGCAGGATTGCTTCAGGCCCTCTTCTGGTTCTGGGGGGCAGGCTGAGCTTGTGCTTAATTCTTCTTCCTGATGGGAAAATAGAGTGACCTGTGCCTGTCCCAACACCTAGAGCTAGTCTCTCATTGGTTCCCCCTCTTCCCGTTCATCCTCAGGACAAATTGCAACCTGTACGGAACAGGAGGTTAAAGGTGCTGATTCTCCAAGGAGGGAGATGGCTAGTAAATCGGCTGGAATGGCGAACCCGAGCAAAGGAGATGAGAAATGAGGTGCGTTTTAGAAACCTTTCCCGATCACACGGTGTACCATCTTCTGGGTTTCTCATGCCTGTTTTCGACGTAGGAAGATGCCCTTGAACCTGGAGATTTGGGACCCATGGGATGGGTACCATGCAGTATTACTTGAAAGGGTCTGCGTTGGCTCACCCAACCTCACCGAACCTCTCAGCCCCAAGAGTGTCCACCCTTATGTCTCAATCAGCTGTGGGTCTAGATATGGTCAATCCAGGTTGCATCACAGCCCCTGAACGAATTTTGTAAGAATTTCTCTCTCTTTCACTGTCTTTGTTTCACGGGTTTTGAAAAGTAATTTATTTTTATAATGGGGTTTAGCTGCTTTTCACGGCTGTGTTTATGCCGCTTTACACCCCCTTGACTCACTTACAGAGAGATATCAATACATAGGTTTGAAGATTCTTACTAGTCAGATATATTCTTGTGCGGTGAATAGGGGGTGTTGAGTCCAGTTCACTGAAAAAGGAATAGGTCTTGTCTCTTACATATTGGGTTTATGGAACGGTATCTGAGCTAATTTGAAACCCTTGTTTTATGCATCACCCCACCTCACCTTTCCCGTTCAGCAGCCATAGTGTGTTTCCTAAACGTGGGACTCTGTTCTGTTTTGCAATTCAGTTCAAGTGTAGCGGTTTTTACATTCCCTCTAGAAGTGATATCTTATGATAAGTGTCTTTTTCTGTGTGACTTATTTCACTTAGAATCGTCGTACCTAAATCCACTCATCGTGCTGCTACTAGCCTTATGACGTTGATTTCATGGCTGAGTGATATTCCATTGTACATGAGGACCACAACTTCTTTATCCATTTTTCTCTTTCCTAGGATATTTAAGGTGTAATGAAGTGGGGGTTCTTGTCCACAGAGCAGCCCTAAACTTTGGGGTGCCTGTGTCTTGCTGATTTTTAGTTTTCCCAATTTATACGCCCATGAGTGGAAGTGCCCTATGCTCTCCAAGCTGTGTTTTTTAGATGTTTCAGAACACACCGTACACTTCTCCAGAGTGGCTGTTGGCAATTTACATCCCACCCATCAGCGTAGCAAGGCTCCCATTTCTCCATGGCCGGTCCTGCATTTCTGGTTTGGACACTTTTTTCCGCATGGCCCTTTTGCCCGCTGGGAAGCGAGACTTCTTTGGAGCGCTGATTGGCCTTTCCAGGTTGCTTGGTTGGCCAAAAAGGGCGTATGCGTTTTTTCCTGAATATATTCAGGAAAAAACGCATACGCCCTTTTTGGCCAAGGGCATCATTGTCCACGTTTTGCCGCTTTTCATGTGCTTTCAAGGCGAGTCGAATCTACCTCCTGAAATCTGTTTCCTGCAATTCTGCCTTGCTTTCAAAGCCTCTTCGTTGCCTTCCCTTAATATATTTGTGGACGAGAGGTATCATTTAAAACTCTGCAGGTTTGTGAATTGCAGTGCCCCTGAGCTCCATTTTTCAACTCGCTTTTTTGGGAGCTGGCCGCAAAAGCGCAGGATTGCTTCAGGCCCTCTTCTGGTTCTGGGGGGCAGGCTGAGCTTGTGCTTAATTCTTCTTCCTGATGGGAAAATAGAGTGACCTGTGCCTGTCCCAACACCTAGAGCTAGTCTCTCATTGGTTCCCCCTCTTCCCGTTCATCCTCAGGACAAATTGCAACCTGTACGGAACAGGAGGTTAAAGGTGCTGATTCTCCAAGGAGGGAGATGGCTAGTAAATCGGCTGGAATGGCGAACCCGAGCAAAGGAGATGAGAAATGAGGTGCGTTTTAGAAACCTTTCCCGATCACACGGTGTACCATCTTCTGGGTTTCTCATGCCTGTTTTCGACGTAGGAAGATGCCCTTGAACCTGGAGATTTGGGACCCATGGGATGGGTACCATGCAGTATTACTTGAAAGGGTCTGCGTTGGCTCACCCAACCTCACCGAACCTCTCAGCCCCAAGAGTGTCCACCCTTATGTCTCAATCAGCTGTGGGTCTAGATATGGTCAATCCAGGTTGCATCACAGCCCCTGAACGAATTTTGTAAGAATTTCTCTCTCTTTCACTGTCTTTGTTTCACGGGTTTTGAAAAGTAATTTATTTTTATAATGGGGTTTAGCTGCTTTTCACGGCTGTGTTTATGCCGCTTTACACCCCCTTGACTCACTTACAGAGAGATATCAATACATAGGTTTGAAGATTCTTACTAGTCAGATATATTCTTGTGCGGTGAATAGGGGGTGTTGAGTCCAGTTCACTGAAAAAGGAATAGGTCTTGTCTCTTACATATTGGGTTTATGGAACGGTATCTGAGCTAATTTGAAACCCTTGTTTTATGCATCACCCCACCTCACCTTTCCCGTTCAGCAGCCATAGTGTGTTTCCTAAACGTGGGACTCTGTTCTGTTTTGCAATTCAGTTCAAGTGTAGCGGTTTTTACATTCCCTCTAGAAGTGATATCTTATGATAAGTGTCTTTTTCTGTGTGACTTATTTCACTTAGAATCGTCGTACCTAAATCCACTCATCGTGCTGCTACTAGCCTTATGACGTTGATTTCATGGCTGAGTGATATTCCATTGTACATGAGGACCCCAACTTCTTTATCCATTTTTCTCTTTCCTAGGATATTTAAGGTGTAATGAAGTGGGGGTTCTTGTCCACAGAGCAGCCCTAAACTTTGGGGTGCCTGTGTCTTGCTGATTTTTAGTTTTCCCAATTTATACGCCCATGAGTGGATGTGCCCTATGCTCTCCAAGCTGTGTTTTTTAGATGTTTCAGAACACACCGTACACTTCTCCAGAGTGGCTGTTGGCAATTTACATCCCACCCATCAGCGTAGCAAGGCTCCCATTTCTCCATGGCCGGTCCTGCATTTCTGGTTTGGACACTTTTTTCCGCATGGCCCTTTTGCCCGCTGGGAAGCGAGACTTCTTTGGAGCGCTGATTGGCCTTTCCAGGTTGCTTGGTTGGCCAAAAAGGGCGTATGCGTTTTTTCCTGAATATATTCAGGAAAAAACGCATACGCCCTTTTTGGCCAAGGGCATCATTGTCCACGTTTTGCCGCTTTTCATGTGCTTTCAAGGCGAGTCGAATCTACCTCCTGAAATCTGTTTCCTGCAATTCTGCCTTGCTTTCAAAGCCTCTTCGTTGCCTTCCCTTAATATATTTGTGGACGAGAGGTATCATTTAAAACTCTGCAGGTTTGTGAATTGCAGTGCCCCTGAGCTCCATTTTTCAACTCGCTTTTTTGGGAGCTGGCCGCAAAAGCGCAGGATTGCTTCAGGCCCTCTTCTGGTTCTGGGGGGCAGGCTGAGCTTGTGCTTAATTCTTCTTCCTGATGGGAAAATAGAGTGACCTGTGCCTGTCCCAACACCTAGAGCTAGTCTCTCATTGGTTCCCCCTCTTCCCGTTCATCCTCAGGACAAATTGCAACCTGTACGGAACAGGAGGTTAAAGGTGCTGATTCTCCAAGGAGGGAGATGGCTAGTAAATCGGCTGGAATGGCGAACCCGAGCAAAGGAGATGAGAAATGAGGTGCGTTTTAGAAACCTTTCCCGATCACACGGTGTACCATCTTCTGGGTTTCTCATGCCTGTTTTCGACGTAGGAAGATGCCCTTGAACCTGGAGATTTGGGACCCATGGGATGGGTACCATGCAGTATTACTTGAAAGGGTCTGCGTTGGCTCACCCAACCTCACCGAACCTCTCAGCCCCAAGAGTGTCCACCCTTATGTCTCAATCAGCTGTGGGTCTAGATATGGTCAATCCAGGTTGCATCACAGCCCCTGAACGAATTTTGTAAGAATTTCTCTCTCTTTCACTGCCTTTGTTTCACGGGTTTTGAAAAGTAATTTATTTTTATAATGGGGTTTAGCTGCTTTTCACGGCTGTGTTTATGCCGCTTTACACCCCCTTGACTCACTTACAGAGAGATATCAATACATAGGTTTGAAGATTCTTACTAGTCAGATATATTCTTGTGCGGTGAATAGGGGGTGTTGAGTCCAGTTCACTGAAAAAGGAATAGGTCTTGTCTCTTACATATTGGGTTTATGGAACGGTATCTGAGCTAATTTGAAACCCTTGTTTTATGCATCACCCCACCTCACCTTTCCCGTTCAGCAGCCATAGTGTGTTTTCTGAACGTGTGACTCTGTTCTGTTTTGTAATTCAGTTCAAGTGTAGCGGTTTTTACATTCCCTCTAGAAGTGATATCTTATGATAAGTGTCTTTTTCTGTGTGACTTATTTCACTTAGAATCGTCGTACCTAAATCCACTCATCGTGCTGCTACTAGCCTTATGACGTGGATTTCATGGCTGAGTGATATTCCATTGTACATGAGGACCACCACTTCTTTATCCATTTTTCGCTTTCCTAGGATATTTAAGGTGTAATGAAGTGGGGGTTCTTGTCAACAGAGCAGCCCTAAACTTTGGGGTGCCTGTGTCTTGCTGATTTTTAGTTTTCCCAATTTATATGCCCATGAGTGGAAGTGCCCTATGCTCTCCAAGCTGTGTTTTTTAGATGTTTCAGAACACACCGTACACTTCTCCAGAGTGGCTGTTGGCAAGTTACATCCCACCCATCAGCGTAGCAAGGCTCCCATTTCTCCATGGCCGGTCCTGCATTTCTGGTTTGGACACTTTTTTCCGCATGGCCCTTTTGCCCGCTGGGAAGCGAGACTTCTTTGGAGCGCTGATTGGCCTTTCCAGGTTGCTTGGTTGGCCAAAAAGGGCGTATGCGTTTTTTCCTGAATATATTCAGGAAAAAACGCATACGCCCTTTTTGGCCAAGGGCATCATTGTCCACGTTTTGCCGCTTTTCATGTGCTTTCAAGGCGATTCGAATCTACCTCCTGAAATCTGTTTCCTGCAATTCTGCCTTGCTTTCAAAGCCTCTTCGTTGCCTTCCCTTAATATATTTGTGGACGAGAGGTATCATTTAAAACTCTGCAGGTTTGTGAATTGCAGTGCCCCTGAGCTCCATTTTTCAACTCGCTTTTTTGGGAGCTGGCCGCAAAAGCGCAGGATTGCTTCAGGCCCTCTTCTGGTTCTGGGGGGCAGGCCGAGCTTGTGCTTAATTCTTCTTCCTGATGGGAAAATAGAGTGACCTGTGCCTGTCCCAACCCCTAGAGCTAGTCTCTCATTGGCTCCCCCTCTTCCCGTTCATCCTCAGGACAAATTGCAACCTGTACGGAACAGGAGGTTAAAGGTGCTGATTCTCCAAGGAGGGAGATGGCTAGTAAATCGGCTGGAATGGCGAACCCGAGCAAAGGAGATGAGAAATGAGGTGCGTTTTAGAAACCTTTCCCGATCACACGGTGTACCATCTTCTGGGTTTCTCATGCCTGTTTTCGACGTAGGAAGATGCCCTTGAACCTGGAGATTTGGGACCCATGGGATGGGTACCATGCAGTATTACTTGAAAGGGTCTGCGTTGGCTCACCCAACCTCACCGAACCTCTCAGCCCCAAGAGTGTCCACCCTTATGTCTCAATCAGCTGTGGGTCTAGATATGGTCAATCCAGGTTGCATCACAGCCCCTGAACGAATTTTGTAAGAATTTCTCTCTCTTTCACTGCCTTTGTTTCACGGGTTTTGAAAAGTAATTTATTTTTATAATGGGGTTTAGCTGCTTTTCACGGCTGTGTTTATGCCGCTTTACACCCCTTTGACTCACTTACAGAGAGATATCAATACATAGGTTTGAAGATTCTTACTAGTCAGATATATTCTTGTGCGGTGAATAGGGGGTGTTGAGTCCAGTTCACTGAAAAAGGAATAGGTCTTGTCTCTTACATATTGGGTTTATGGAACGGTATCTGAGCTAATTTGAAACCCTTGTTTTATGCATCACCCCACCTCACCTTTCCCGTTCAGCAGCCATAGTGTGTTTTCTGAACGTGTGACTCTGTTCTGTTTTGTAATTCAGTTCAAGTGTAGCGGTTTTTACATTCCCTCTAGAAGTGATATCTTATGATAAGTGTCTTTTTCTGTGTGACTTATTTCACTTAGAATCGTCGTACCTAAATCCACTCATCGTGCTGCTACTAGCCTTATGACGTGGATTTCATGGCTGAGTGATATTCCATTGTACATGAGGACCACCACTTCTTTATCCATTTTTCGCTTTCCTAGGATATTTAAGGTGTAATGAAGTGGGGGTTCTTGTCAACAGAGCAGCCCTAAACTTTGGGGTGCCTGTGTCTTGCTGATTTTTAGTTTTCCCAATTTATACGCCCATGAGTGGAAGTGCCCTATGCTCTCCAAGCTGTGTTTTTTAGATGTTTCAGAACACACCGTACACTTCTCCACAGTGGCTGTTGGCAATTTACATCCCACCCATCAGCGTAGCAAGGCTCCCATTTCTCCATGGCCGGTCCTGCATTTCTGGTTTGGACACTTTTTTCCGCATGGCCCTTTTGCCCGCTGGGAAGCGAGACTTCTTTGGAGCGCTGATTGGCCTTTCCAGGTTGCTTGGTTGGCCAAAAAGGGCGTATGCGTTTTTTCCTGAATATATTCAGGAAAAAACGCATACGCCCTTTTTGGCCAAGGGCATCATTGTCCACGTTTTGCCGCTTTTCATGTGCTTTCAAGGCGATTCGAATCTACCTCCTGAAATCTGTTTCCTGCAATTCTGCCTTGCTTTCAAAGCCTCTTCGTTGCCTTCCCTTAATATATTTGTGGACGAGAGGTATCATTTAAAACTCTGCAGGTTTGTGAATTGCAGTGCCCCTGAGCTCCATTTTTCAACTCGCTTTTTTGGGAGCTGGCCGCAAAAGCGCAGGATTGCTTCAGGCCCTCTTCTGGTTCTGGGGGGCAGGCTGAGCTTGTGCTTAATTCTTCTTCCTGATGGGAAAATAGAGTGACCTGTGCCTGTCCCAACCCCTAGAGCTAGTCTCTCATTGGTTCCCCCTCTTCCCGTTCATCCTCAGGACAAATTGCAACCTGTACGGAACAGGAGGTTAAAGGTGCTGATTCTCCAAGGAGGGAGATGGCTAGTAAATCGGCTGGAATGGCGAACCCGAGCAAAGGAGATGAGAAATGAGGTGCGTTTTAGAAACCTTTCCCGATCACACGGTGTACCATCTTCTGGGTTTCTCATGCCTGTTTTCGACGTAGGAAGATGCCCTTGAACCTGGAGATTTGGGACCCATGGGATGGGTACCATGCAGTATTACTTGAAAGGGTCTGCGTTGGCTCACCCAACCTCACCGAACCTCTCAGCCCCAAGAGTGTCCACCCTTATGTCTCAATCAGCTGTGGGTCTAGATATGGTCAATCCAGGTTGCATCACAGCCCCTGAACGAATTTTGTAAGAATTTCTCTCTCTTTCACTGCCTTTGTTTCACGGGTTTTGAAAAGTAATTTATTTTTATAATGGGGTTTAGCTGCTTTTCACGGCTGTGTTTATGCCGCTTTACACCCCCTTGACTCACTTACAGAGAGATATCAATACATAGGTTTGAAGATTCTTACTAGTCAGATATATTCTTGTGCGGTGAATAGGGGGTGTTGAGTCCAGTTCACTGAAAAAGGAATAGGTCTTGTCTCTTACATATTGGGTTTATGGAACGGTATCTGAGCTAATTTGAAACCCTTGTTTTATGCATCACCCCACCTCACCTTTCCCGTTCAGCAGCCATAGTGTGTTTTCTGAACGTGTGACTCTGTTCTGTTTTGTAATTCAGTGCAAGTGTAGCGGTTTTTACATTCCCTCTCTAAGTGATATCTTATGATAAGTGTCTTTTTCTGTGTGACTTATTTCACTTAGAATCGTCGTACCTAAATCCACTCATCGTGCTGCTACTAGCCTTATGACGTGGATTTCATGGCTGAGTGATATTCCATTGTACATGAGGACCACCACTTCTTTATCCATTTTTCGCTTTCCTAGGATATTTAAGGTGTAATGAAGTGGGGGTTCTTGTCAACAGAGCAGCCCTAAACTTTGGGGTGCCTGTGTCTTGCTGATTTTTAGTTTTCCCAATTTATACGCCCATGAGTGGAAGTGCCCTATGCTCTCCAAGCTGTGTTTTTTAGATGTTTCAGAACACACCGTACACTTCTCCAGAGTGGCTGTTGGCAATTTACATCCCACCCATCAGCGTAGCAAGGCTCCCATTTCTCCATGGCCGGTCCTGCATTTCTGGTTTGGACACTTTTTTCCGCATGGCCCTTTTGCCCGCTGGGAAGCGAGACTTCTTTGGAGCGCTGATTGGCCTTTCCAGGTTGCTTGGTTGGCCAAAAAGGGCGTATGCGCTTTTTCCTGAATATATTCAGGAAAAAACGCATACGCCCTTTTTGGCCAAGGGCATCATTGTCCACGTTTTGCCGCTTTTCATGTGCTTTCAAGGCGATTCGAATCTACCTCCTGAAATCTGTTTCCTGCAATTCTGCCTTGCTTTCAAAGCCTCTTCGTTGCCTTCCCTTAATATATTTGTGGACGAGAGGTATCATTTAAAACTCTGCAGGTTTGTGAATTGCAGTGCCCCTGAGCTCCATTTTTCAACTCGCTTTTTTGGGAGCTGGCCGCAAAAGCGCAGGATTGCTTCAGGCCCTCTTCTGGTTCTGGGGGGCAGGCTGAGCTTGTGCTTAATTCTTCTTCCTGATGGGAAAATAGAGTGACCTGTGCCTGTCCCAACCCCTAGAGCTAGTCTCTCATTGGTTCCCCCTCTTCCCGTTCATCCTCAGGACAAATTGCAACCTGTACGGAACAGGAGGTTAAAGGTGCTGATTCTCCAAGGAGGGAGATGGCTAGTAAATCGGCTGGAATGGCGAACCCGAGCAAAGGAGATGAGAAATGAGGTGCGTTTTAGAAACCTTTCCCGATCACACGGTGTACCATCTTCTGGGTTTCTCATGCCTGTTTTCGACGTAGGAAGATGCCCTTGAACCTGGAGATTTGGGACCCATGGGATGGGTACCATGCAGTATTACTTGAAAGGGTCTGCGTTGGCTCACCCAACCTCACCGAACCTCTCAGCCCCAAGAGTGTCCACCCTTATGTCTCAATCAGCTGTGGGTCTAGATATGGTCAATCCAGGTTGCATCACAGCCCCTGAACGAATTTTGTAAGAATTTCTCTCTCTTTCACTGCCTTTGTTTCACGGGTTTTGAAAAGTAATTTATTTTTATAATGGGGTTTAGCTGCTTTTCACGGCTGTGTTTATGCCGCTTTACACCCCCTTGACTCACTTACAGAGAGATATCAATACATAGGTTTGAAGATTCTTACTAGTCAGATATATTCTTGTGCGGTGAATAGGGGGTGTTGAGTCCAGTTCACTGAAAAAGGAATAGGTCTTGTCTCTTACATATTGGGTTTATGGAACGGTATCTGAGCTAATTTGAAACCCTTGTTTTATGCATCACCCCACCTCACCTTTCCCGTTCAGCAGCCATAGTGTGTTTTCTGAACGTGTGACTCTGTTCTGTTTTGTAATTCAGTTCAAGTGTAGCGGTTTTTACATTCCCTCTCGAAGTGATATCTTATGATAAGTGTCTTTTTCTGTGTGACTTATTTCACTTAGAATCGTCGTACCTAAATCCACTCATCGTGCTGCTACTAGCCTTATGACGTGGATTTCATGGCTGAGTGATATTCCATTGTACATGAGGACCACAACTTCTTTATCCATTTTTCGCTTTCCTAGGATATTTAAGGTGTAATGAAGTGGGGGTTCTTGTCAACAGAGCAGCCCTAAACTTTGGGGTGCCTGTGTCTTGCTGATTTTTAGTTTTCCCAATTTATACGCCCATGAGTGGAAGTGCCCTATGCTCTCCAAGCTGTGTTTTTTAGATGTTTCAGAACACACCGTACACTTCTCCAGAGTGGCTGTTGGCAATTTACATCCCACCCATCAGCGTAGCAAGGCTCCCATTTCTCCATGGCCGGTCCTGCATTTCTGGTTTGGACACTTTTTTCCGCATGGCCCTTTTGCCCGCTGGGAAGCGAGACTTCTTTGGAGCGCTGATTGGCCTTTCCAGGTTGCTTGGTTGGCCAAAAAGGGCGTATGCGTTTTTTCCTGAATATATTCAGGAAAAAACGCATACGCCCTTTTTGGCCAAGGGCATCATTGTCCACGTTTTGCCGCTTTTCATGTGCTTTCAAGGCGATTCGAATCTACCTCCTGAAATCTGTTTCCTGCAATTCTGCCTTGCTTTCAAAGCCTCTTCGTTGCCTTCCCTTAATATATTTGTGGACGAGAGGTATCATTTAAAACTCTGCAGGTTTGTGAATTGCAGTGCCCCTGAGCTCCATTTTTCAACTCGCTTTTTTGGGAGCTGGCCGCAAAAGCGCAGGATTGCTTCAGGCCCTCTTCTGGTTCTGGGGGGCAGGCTGAGCTTGTGCTTAATTCTTCTTCCTGATGGGAAAATAGAGTGACCTGTGCCTGTCCCAACCCCTAGAGCTAGTCTCTCATTGGTTCCCCCTCTTCCCGTTCATCCTCAGGACAAATTGCAACCTGTACGGAACAGGAGGTTAAAGGTGCTGATTCTCCAAGGAGGGAGATGGCTAGTAAATCGGCTGGAATGGCGAACCCGAGCAAAGGAGATGAGAAATGAGGTGCGTTTTAGAAACCTTTCCCGATCACACGGTGTACCATCTTCTGGGTTTCTCATGCCTGTTTTCGACGTAGGAAGATGCCCTTGAACCTGGAGATTTGGGACCCATGGGATGGGTACCATGCAGTATTACTTGAAAGGGTCTGCGTTGGCTCACCCAACCTCACCGAACCTCTCAGCCCCAAGAGTGTCCACCCTTATGTCTCAATCAGCTGTGGGTCTAGATATGGTCAATCCAGGTTGCATCACAGCCCCTGAACGAATTTTGTAAGAATTTCTCTCTCTTTCACTGCCTTTGTTTCACGGGTTTTGAAAAGTAATTTATTTTTATAATGGGGTTTAGCTGCTTTTCACGGCTGTGTTTATGCCGCTTTACACCCCCTTGACTCACTTACAGAGAGATATCAATACATAGGTTTGAAGATTCTTACTAGTCAGATATATTCTTGTGCGGTGAATAGGGGGTGTTGAGTCCAGTTCACTGAAAAAGGAATAGGTCTTGTCTCTTACATATTGGGTTTATGGAACGGTATCTGAGCTAATTTGAAACCCTTGTTTTATGCATCACCCCACCTCACCTTTCCCGTTCAGCAGCCATAGTGTGTTTTCTGAACGTGTGACTCTGTTCTGTTTTGTAATTCAGTTCAAGTGTAGCGGTTTTTACATTCCCTCTCGAAGTGATATCTTATGATAAGTGTCTTTTTCTGTGTGACTTATTTCACTTAGAATCGTCGTACCTAAATCCACTCATCGTGCTGCTACTAGCCTTATGACGTGGATTTCATGGCTGAGTGATATTCCATTGTACATGAGGACCACAACTTCTTTATCCATTTTTCGCTTTCCTAGGATATTTAAGGTGTAATGAAGTGGGGGTTCTTGTCAACAGAGCAGCCCTAAACTTTGGGGTGCCTGTGTCTTGCTGATTTTTAGTTTTCCCAATTTATACGCCCATGAGTGGAAGTGCCCTATGCTCTCCAAGCTGTGTTTTTTAGATGTTTCAGAACACACCGTACACTTCTCCAGAGTGGCTGTTGGCAATTTACATCCCACCCATCAGCGTAGCAAGGCTCCCATTTCTCCATGGCCGGTCCTGCATTTCTGGTTTGGACACTTTTTTCCGCATGGCCCTTTTGCCCGCTGGGAAGCGAGACTTCTTTGGAGCGCTGATTGGCCTTTCCAGGTTGCTTGGTTGGCCAAAAAGGGCGTATGCGTTTTTTCCTGAATATATTCAGGAAAAAACGCATACGCCCTTTTTGGCCAAGGGCATCATTGTCCACGTTTTGCCGCTTTTCATGTGCTTTCAAGGCGATTCGAATCTACCTCCTGAAATCTGTTTCCTGCAATTCTGCCTTGCTTTCAAAGCCTCTTCGTTGCCTTCCCTTAATATATTTGTGGACGAGAGGTATCATTTAAAACTCTGCAGGTTTGTGAATTGCAGTGCCCCTGAGCTCCATTTTTCAACTCGCTTTTTTGGGAGCTGGCCGCAAAAGCGCAGGATTGCTTCAGGCCCTCTTCTGGTTCTGGGGGGCAGGCTGAGCTTGTGCTTAATTCTTCTTCCTGATGGGAAAATAGAGTGACCTGTGCCTGTCCCAACACCTAGAGCTAGTCTCTCATTGGTTCCCCCTCTTCCCGTTCATCCTCAGGACAAATTGCAACCTGTACGGAACAGGAGGTTAAAGGTGCTGATTCTCCAAGGAGGGAGATGGCTAGTAAATCGGCTGGAATGGCGAACCCGAGCAAAGGAGATGAGAAATGAGGTGCGTTTTAGAAACCTTTCCCGATCACACGGTGTACCATCTTCTGGGTTTCTCATGCCTGTTTTCGACGTAGGAAGATGCCCTTGAACCTGGAGATTTGGGACCCATTCGATGGGTACCATGCAGTATTACTTGAAAGGGTCTGCGTTGGCTCACCCAACCTCACCGAACCTCTCAGCCCCAAGAGTGTCCACCCTTATGTCTCAATCAGCTGTGGGTCTAGATATGGTCAATCCAGGTTGCATCACAGCCCCTGAACGAATTTTGTAAGAATTTCTCTCTCTTTCACTGCCTTTGTTTCACGGGTTTTGAAAAGTAATTTATTTTTATAATGGGGTTTAGCTGCTTTTCACGGCTGTGTTTATGCCGCTTTACACCCCCTTGACTCACTTACAGAGAGATATCAATACATAGGTTTGAAGATTCTTACTAGTCAGATATATTCTTGTGCGGTGAATAGGGGGTGTTGAGTCCAGTTCACTGAAAAAGGAATAGGTCTTGTCTCTTACATATTGGGTTTATGGAACGGTATCTGAGCTAATTTGAAACCCTTGTTTTATGCATCACCCCACCTCACCTTTCCCGTTCAGCAGCCATAGTGTGTTTTCTGAACGTGTGACTCTGTTCTGTTTTGTAATTCAGTGCAAGTGTAGCGGTTTTTACATTCCCTCTCTAAGTGATATCTTATGATAAGTGTCTTTTTCTGTGTGACTTATTTCACTTAGAATCGTCGTACCTAAATCCACTCATCGTGCTGCTACTAGCCTTATGACGTGGATTTCATGGCTGAGTGATATTCCATTGTACATGAGGACCACCACTTCTTTATCCATTTTTCGCTTTCCTAGGATATTTAAGGTGTAATGAAGTGGGGGTTCTTGTCAACAGAGCAGCCCTAAACTTTGGGGTGCCTGTGTCTTGCTGATTTTTAGTTTTCCCAATTTATACGCCCATGAGTGGAAGTGCCCTATGCTCTCCAAGCTGTGTTTTTTAGATGTTTCAGAACACACCGTACACTTCTCCAGAGTGGCTGTTGGCAATTTACATCCCACCCATCAGCGTAGCAAGGCTCCCATTTCTCCATGGCCGGTCCTGCATTTCTGGTTTGGACACTTTTTTCCGCATGGCCCTTTTGCCCGCTGGGAAGCGAGACTTCTTTGGAGCGCTGATTGGCCTTTCCAGGTTGCTTGGTTGGCCAAAAAGGGCGTATGCGTTTTTTCCTGAATATATTCAGGAAAAAACGCATACGCCCTTTTTGGCCAAGGGCATCATTGTCCACGTTTTGCCGCTTTTCATGTGCTTTCAAGGCGATTCGAATCTACCTCCTGAAATCTGTTTCCTGCAATTCTGCCTTGCTTTCAAAGCCTCTTCGTTGCCTTCCCTTAATATATTTGTGGACGAGAGGTATCATTTAAAACTCTGCAGGTTTGTGAATTGCAGTGCCCCTGAGCTCCATTTTTCAACTCGCTTTTTTGGGAGCTGGCCGCAAAAGCGCAGGATTGCTTCAGGCCCTCTTCTGGTTCTGGGGGGCAGGCTGAGCTTGTGCTTAATTCTTCTTCCTGATGGGAAAATAGAGTGACCTGTGCCTGTCCCAACACCTAGAGCTAGTCTCTCATTGGTTCCCCCTCTTCCCGTTCATCCTCAGGACAAATTGCAACCTGTACGGAACAGGAGGTTAAAGGTGCTGATTCTCCAAGGAGGGAGATGGCTAGTAAATCGGCTGGAATGGCGAACCCGAGCAAAGGAGATGAGAAATGAGGTGCGTTTTAGAAACCTTTCCCGATCACACGGTGTACCATCTTCTGGGTTTCTCATGCCTGTTTTCGACGTAGGAAGATGCCCTTGAACCTGGAGATTTGGGACCCATGGGATGGGTACCATGCAGTATTACTTGAAAGGGTCTGCGTTGGCTCACCCAACCTCACCGAACCTCTCAGCCCCAAGAGTGTCCACCCTTATGTCTCAATCAGCTGTGGGTCTAGATATGGTCAATCCAGGTTGCATCACAGCCCCTGAACGAATTTTGTAAGAATTTCTCTCTCTTTCACTGCCTTTGTTTCACGGGTTTTGAAAAGTAATTTATTTTTATAATGGGGTTTAGCTGCTTTTCACGGCTGTGTTTATGCCGCTTTACACCCCCTTGACTCACTTACAGAGAGATATCAATACATAGGTTTGAAGATTCTTACTAGTCAGATATATTCTTGTGCGGTGAATAGGGGGTGTTGAGTCCAGTTCACTGAAAAAGGAATAGGTCTTGTCTCTTACATATTGGGTTTATGGAACGGTATCTGAGCTAATTTGAAACCCTTGTTTTATGCATCACCCCACCTCACCTTTCCCGTTCAGCAGCCATAGTGTGTTTTCTGAACGTGTGACTCTGTTCTGTTTTGTAATTCAGTTCAAGTGTAGCGGTTTTTACATTCCCTCTAGAAGTGATATCTTATGATAAGTGTCTTTTTCTGTGTGACTTATTTCACTTAGAATCGTCGTACCTAAATCCACTCATCGTGCTGCTACTAGCCTTATGACGTGGATTTCATGGCTGAGTGATATTCCATTGTACATGAGGACCACCACTTCTTTATCCATTTTTCGCTTTCCTAGGATATTTAAGGTGTAATGAAGTGGGGGTTCTTGTCAACAGAGCAGCCCTAAACTTTGGGGTGCCTGTGTCTTGCTGATTTTTAGTTTTCCCAATTTATATGCCCATGAGTGGAAGTGCCCTATGCTCTCCAAGCTGTGTTTTTTAGATGTTTCAGAACACACCGTACACTTCTCCAGAGTGGCTGTTGGCAAGTTACATCCCACCCATCAGCGTAGCAAGGCTCCCATTTCTCCATGGCCGGTCCTGCATTTCTGGTTTGGACACTTTTTTCCGCATGGCCCTTTTGCCCGCTGGGAAGCGAGACTTCTTTGGAGCGCTGATTGGCCTTTCCAGGTTGCTTGGTTGGCCAAAAAGGGCGTATGCGTTTTTTCCTGAATATATTCAGGAAAAAACGCATACGCCCTTTTTGGCCAAGGGCATCATTGTCCACGTTTTGCCGCTTTTCATGTGCTTTCAAGGCGATTCGAATCTACCTCCTGAAATCTGTTTCCTGCAATTCTGCCTTGCTTTCAAAGCCTCTTCGTTGCCTTCCCTTAATATATTTGTGGACGAGAGGTATCATTTAAAACTCTGCAGGTTTGTGAATTGCAGTGCCCCTGAGCTCCATTTTTCAACTCGCTTTTTTGGGAGCTGGCCGCAAAAGCGCAGGATTGCTTCAGGCCCTCTTCTGGTTCTGGGGGGCAGGCTGAGCTTGTGCTTAATTCTTCTTCCTGATGGGAAAATAGAGTGACCTGTGCCTGTCCCAACACCTAGAGCTAGTCTCTCATTGGTTCCCCCTCTTCCCGTTCATCCTCAGGACAAATTGCAACCTGTACGGAACAGGAGGTTAAAGGTGCTGATTCTCCAAGGAGGGAGATGGCTAGTAAATCGGCTGGAATGGCGAACCCGAGCAAAGGAGATGAGAAATGAGGTGCGTTTTAGAAACCTTTCCCGATCACACGGTGTACCATCTTCTGGGTTTCTCATGCCTGTTTTCGACGTAGGAAGATGCCCTTGAACCTGGAGATTTGGGACCCATTCGATGGGTACCATGCAGTATTACTTGAAAGGGTCTGCGTTGGCTCACCCAACCTCACCGAACCTCTCAGCCCAAGAGTGTCCACCCTTATGTCTCAATCAGCTGTGGGTCTAGATATGGTCAATCCAGGTTGCATCACAGCCCCTGAACGAATTTTGTAAGAATTTCTCTCTCTTTCACTGCCTTTGTTTCACGGGTTTTGAAAAGTAATTTATTTTTATAATGGGGTTTAGCTGCTTTTCACGGCTGTGTTTATGCCGCTTTACACCCCCTTGACTCACTTACAGAGAGATATCAATACATAGGTTTGAAGATTCTTACTAGTCAGATATATTCTTGTGCGGTGAATAGGGGGTGTTGAGTCCAGTTCACTGAAAAAGGAATAGGTCTTGTCTCTTACATATTGGGTT